>NC_141874.1:612328125-612631155 GCF_056163025.1 Triticum urartu | reverse complement strand
GTTTGCAAGTTATTCAAAAAGTTGTACGTCGTTTTAAGAAAGTTCTTGTTTTCAATATTGTTCCTTTGTTACAAAATATATTTGAGATTTCCCAAAGAATATTCGAATCTTTATAAATTTGTTCTTTCTTTTTTACAAATGTTTGATTTTTAAAGCAATACTTTTGGTAAAAAGAAAATTATATTTTGAATTAAATTTTTTAAAGATCATTGAGCTACACTGCTACATCGTTGAGAAAAGAAGAAAAGAAATCCTTTGCAGTATTCACAATGTCTATGTGACGCTAGCCCCTCACGCTAACCCCTTCTTGAAACCATAGCTCGTTGTGAGTTGCCACCCCTCCCTTTCCCCTTCATTATATCCTCTTTGTCGCAAGAGGTGGTTGTGATCAAGTTGTGTGACATCGATGAAGGCAGGGGTGAGGCCCTCATTTCCCGCTCACGTGGAGGACTTTGAAAGTCAAAGAGATGGCCCCGTGTGGAGATGGTTCCTCGGCCTTGGTTTGCTTGCAACTGTGGTGAATTGCACGACCACGATGACTACAAACGACACAGTGCGACCTTGAGCGCAACTGTGGCTTAGGTTGTTGGAGACGCAGTCACACTGTAACAAACGTGACCCACAGCTGTGCGTGTGGCTTGTGCGGCTGGAAGGGCATATTTACCCCTTAGTTGGTTTTGGTGTTAATGACATGATGAGTACTGATCTAACCACGTGCTTTAGTGTTTACACAATGCCTTCGCACAATTGAATTGAAAAAAGGACGAAAAAGTGGGCTTTCACTTTTTTAGTCAGTAGGAGTACTATAAAGAGAGAGGGGGGGGGGTGCTTTGGATGAGTTTTGAGATTCAACTTCACATACACAAATAGTTGCACCCATAAAACTCATAAACCAAAGTCTTGAGAGAGCCCTTAAAATCCGCAACTATTTTCTCTGGGTGTGAACTGGAGTCTCCATAGTCGTAGATGCTTTGGACATGCTTCCAGTCTATTTCATCATATCCAAAACGTTTCTAGATTTCCCGAAACCTCCACTATGGCTTCTGGCCCAACAAATATGTTTTTGCATGGCTCGGAACCTATGATCAAAGCTGCCCGGACTACCTTAGTATCAGCGGGTACCAGAATGACCGGTAGGCAGCCAAACCATCTCAGAGAGTTTCTATTAAGGCTCAGAAGCTGACCGGAGCCTACCCCACATTCACCGCAGCCTGGAGCCTCCATGCTATGTATTCTTGAAGGAGAATAGTTGGATTTCTAGGCCATCTATAAAACATTACTTTCTTCCCCAGGAGGAAGGGGACGACTACACACTCTTTCCACAATTGTTGGTAAGCCCAAAAATCTTGAGGTCTCCCTACCTTGTGCCTTAGTTACTTTTGTGATAGCTATAGGAGATCCTGATCTATACTTTCAGAAAAACAAAAGTTGAATCCCCTTTGAATCCTTACTGGATCTTGTTATTCTTGGAGTTGTGGGGACTCCTAGAAGGTTGGAGTCCTTATGGAAGCATCCAAGCTATGGATTGTTTTGTAGAAGTTTGTGATGATTTGGTGGTCATTTCAAGGACAACCACTAGTGATTTAGCTCCTACTTTATGTGGGATCCTCAACGGAGAAGGAGGTGAATCTTTGTGGCATTTGTGTGTATTTGGTCTGGCCCACACCTCTCCAAAGAAGATTAGCACTTCCCCAAGAGAACGTACTTCAAGATATATCCTTCTTCTCTAAATTGTGGTCATTTCATTCCCTTTCCATTACTTTATGTAAGTCTCTGCTAGTTTTGCTTACTTACGTACCTTGTGTAGCCAATTTTGCCTTGTCATATAGGTTGTATAATATAGTTGACTATTTTGAGAACTTACTTTATCTGCAATCCAAATTTGATGAAGAAAATATAGAAAAAATAGTTCCATATTCACCTCCTCTGTTGACATCTTTATCCTTTAATTGGTAAGGAATTTACCTCCTTAAGTGGAAGACAATTGAAATTGGAGAGGGTTATGAACCCCCCACCACTTTTTATTATGCTGGAAGAGCATTACATGACGGAGAATTGCGCTCTCGTCATGATCAATCCACGTCTTACAAATGTTTGGAGAACCAAGCTTGCTTATAGAAGACTGGATTGGGTGCTAAGGTGCGGTGAAAGCTACAATCAGGGATCTATCTCGGCCATAGAATATGGGATATTCACATTCAATAGCCTCGCATTCGAAGATCCTCAGGCTGGCTTACCCTTCCAATCAGGTTTATAGTGTCTTCGATATTGACAACACCAACCAATCATGTTGGTACAGTAGTTCCCCATACCCACTATTTGACCAATTAGCAGAAGATTGTAGTTTTCTATGCAGTCATACTACATGATGTTAATCTCAACCACAAAAATCTAAGAATATTAGATTGAGGGGATATCTAGCTCTAACCACGAAAATCCACGAATACTACATGATTTGCTCTGTAGAAGGCACTTTGATATTGAGGAGGACTATTCATGCTCACTTTGCCCCTATGATACTTTAGCGACCTATAAACATCTATTCTTCACTTGCCACTTTAGGCTACATTTGGCAACAAAGTATTTTTGATGTTTTCGAAGAATACCATAGTTTTTCTAGAGACCCACAATTTTAAATACTTTGATGTGTTTGGTGTCCAAAAGACTGAAGTTCTATAAACCATAGTATTCCTAAAACTGTGGTATTTTTGTTGTATCTAAAAATGAGGCCCCGGCCTCATTTTTCTCAACAGAACGAGAGAACGTCATGGAGAGAGCTGCTCGCTACCTTCGATGACTGAAAAAAATTTGTTATATGGTAAACGAGTTGCAATACATCTCCTGATTATTAGAAGTTTCGGGTAGATTATATTGTGCACCATAAAAAAGATAGGTTAGATTGTATTTCATAGATCGCTCTGGTCCATCTTCCGGCCACCGGCACCTGCGACCAACCTCACCACTAGGGAAGAAAGGTATGGAACACACTCGGGTAGATTATACAACTACCCCCTGTTGGGAAACGCAGTAATTTCAAAAAAATTCCTACGCACACACAAGATCTATCATGGTGATGCATAGCAACGACAGGGGAGAGTGTGTCTACGTATCCTCGTAGACCGAAAGCGGAAGCGTTTTATCAACGCGGTTGATGTAGTCGTACACCTTCACGATCCGTCCCGATCAAGTACCGAACGTACGGCACCTCTGGGTTCAACACACATTCAGCTTGATGACGTCCTTGCCTTCTTGATCCAACAAGATGGGCGAAGTAGTAGTTGAGTTCTGGCAGCACGACGGCGTGGTGACGGTGTTGGTGAAGAACAATCTTTGCAGGGCTTCGCCTAAGCACTACGAAAACTATGACGGAGGATAAACTAGAGGGGACGGGGTTGCCGACACACGGCTTGGTGTTTCTTGATGTGTCTTGGGTGCTAGCCCTACCCCTCTATTTATATGTTGAGCCTTGGGGTCGATACTTGGAGTAAAAGCCTACACAAAGTCGGTTTCACCCGAAAGGCAAGAGTCCTTCTCGGACTCCAGAACCAGACGCTAGGGATCCCGGCGTCTGGACCCAGACGCCAGGGACCCTGGTGTCTGGCCCCTGGACTCCGCAAAACTTCCTTTTGCTCTTTCCAAAAACCTTGTGGGCTTTCCCCTTTTGCCCAAATAAAGTGTTTTCGTACCCAACCATTTTGGGAAACATCCGGAACCCCTTCGGGTGAATTCCGGAACACTTCCGGAGACCAAACACTATTATCCCATATATTAATCTTTATCTCCCGGCCATTCTGGAGTTCCTCGTCATGTCCGTGATCTTATCCGGGACTCCTAACAACGTTCGGTCACCAACATACATAACTCATATAGTACTATATCATCAACGAACGTTAAGCGTGCAGACCCTACGGGTTCGAGAACTATGTAGACATGACCGAGACACCTCTTTGGTCAATAAGCAATAGCGGAACCTGGATGCCCACATTGGCTCCTACATATTCTATGAAGATCTTTATCGGTCGAACCGCATAACAACATACGTTGTTCCTTTTGTCATCGGTATGTTACTTGCCCGAGATTCGATCGTCGGTATCTCAATACCTAGTTCAATCTCGTTACCGGCAAGTCTCTTTACTCGTTCCGTAATGCATCATTCTGCAACTAACTCATTAGTCACATTGCTTGCAAGGCTCATAGTGATGTACATTACCGGGAGTGTGACGCCCCCGATTCGATCGTACACTAATCATACACGCAAACGTGTACAATCAAGATCAGGGACTCACGGGAAGATATCACAACACAACTCTACAAATAAAAGTAAGTCATACAAGCATCATATTACAAGCCAGGGGCCTCGAGGGTTCGAATACAAGAGCTCGATCATAGACGAGTCAGCCGAAGCAACAATATCTGGGTACAAACATAAGTTAAACAAGTTTGCCTTAAGAAGGCTAGCATAAACTGGGATACAGATCGAAAGAGGCGCATGCCTTCTGTCTGGGATCCTCCTAAACTACTCCTGGTCGTCGTCAGCGGCCTGCAAGTAGTAGTAGGCACCTCCAGTGTAGTAGTAGTCGTCGTCGACGGTAGCATCTGGCTCCTGGACTCCAACATTTGGTCGCAACAACCGGGTATAGAAAGGGGAAAAAGGGGGAGCAAAGCAACAGTGAGTACTCATCCAAAGTACTCGCAAGCAAGGAGCTACACTACATATGCATTGGTATCAATGAAAGGGGGTAGTATATGTGGACTGAACTGCCGAATGCCGGAATAAGAGGGGGATAGCTAGTCCTGTCAAAGACTACGCTTCTGGCCGCCTCCATCTTGCATCATGTAGAAGAGAGTAGATGGTAAGTTCACCAAGTATCATCTCATAGCATAAACCTACCTGGTGATCCTCTCCTCGCCGCCCTGTGAGAGAGCGATCACCGGGTTGTATCTGGCACTTGAAAGGGCGTGTTTTATTAAGTATCCGCTTCTAGTTGTCATAAGGTCAAGGTACAACTCTGGGTCGTCCTTTTACCAAGGGACACGACTATTCGAATAGATAAACTTCCCTGCAGGGTTGCACCACATTTCTTAACACGCTCGATCCTCTTTGTCCGAACACACTTTTCTGGGTCATGCCCGGCCTCGGAAGATCAACACGTCGCAGCCCTACCTAGGCACAACAGAGAGGTCAGCACGCCGATCTAAATCCTATGGCGCAGGGGTCTGGTCCCATCGCCCATTGCACACCTACACGTTGCGTACGCGGCCGGCGAGCAGACCTAGCCTCCCTTATACAAGAGCAGGCATTCTAGTCCAACACGGTGTGCGCCGCTCAGTCGCTGACGTCATGAAGGCTTCGGCTGATACCGCGACGTCGAGTGCCCATAACTGTCCCTGCGTAGTTGGTTAGTGCGTATAGGCCAGTGGCCAGACTCAGATCAAATACCCAGATCTCGTTAGGCGTGTCATTTTGAAGTAACCGCGAACACCGACCAGGGCCAGGCCCACCTCTCTCCTAGGTAGTCTCAACCTGCCCTATCGCTCCGCCACAAAGATCCACCGAGAGGGCTGTCGGGACAAAGGTCCTTTCAGCCCCCAATCCATGAATCACTCGCAGGCACTCTACGAGCTGACCCGTCTTTAGTCATCACATGTATCATGTATAAGATATATAATATATACCCGTGATCACCTCCCTAGTGATCACGACCCGATAGTATAGCATGGCAGACGGACAAGAATATAGGGTCACTGATGAAATACTAGCATCCTATACTAAGCATTTAGGATTGCAGGTAAGGCATCAACAACTGTAGCAACAATGACAGGCTATGCAACAGAATAGGATTAACCGAAAGCCGTAACATGCTACACTACTCTAATGCAAGCAGTAGAGAGAAGGCGATATCTAGTGATCAAGGGGGGGGCTTGCCTGGTTGCTCTGGCAAGAAAGAGGGGTCGTCAACAACGTAGTCGATCGGGGCACCAGCAGCGGCGTCAGTCTCGTAGTCTATCGGAGAGAAGAGGGGGAAGAAACAATGAATATAATGCAAACAGATGCATAGCGATGCATGACATGACAAGTAGCGGTGCTAGGGGTCCCCTAACACAGTATGAGGTGATACCGGTGAAGGGGGGAAACATCCGAGAAAGTATCCCTGGTGTTTCGCGTTTTCGAACAAACGGACCGGAGGGGAAAAGTTGCATGATCGCTATTTTAGGGATGTGTGGCGGACAAACGGGCTACGTATCCGGATTCGTCTCGTCGATCTGAGCAACTTTCATGTACAAAATGTTTTCATCCGAGTTACGGATTATTTTATATGATTTTCCAAAGTTTTAATCATTTTCTGAATTTATTTTAATTCGAGAATAAAACAGTAAAATACTTTTGTTACCTAGTGCTACCTAGCCCATGTGTATGACAGTGGGACCAGGGTTGGTCCAGTTAGCCCAATCAATGTTGACTGTTCAACTAGGTCAAGGGGACCCACATGTAAGTGTCACATGTGCTAATAAAAGTAGCTACACTAAATTAAACTAGAGGGGCCACATGTCATCTACACATTTGACTAATTAAACAAATAAACTAACCTAATCTCTACTACCTAAGGGGACGACCCCATACACACATTGACACATGCGCACACAGACTACGCCATGGATGGCTAGCAGTAGCAGCTTGCGGCAACAGGCGGCATTAGCAGCGGCAACTAGCACTGGCAGTAGGGGAGCAGCAAGTAGCAACGACTAGCAACAAAACAACAGCAAGCGGTGGCTGCAGGGACGCCGTAAGGCAGCAGCGACAGTAGAGTTGCAGCAGCACTAACAGGGAGAGGAGCCCAACAGCAGCGGCAAGGCAGAACACAGTAGGCAGAGTAGCGCGAAGCAACAACTGATGGCAGCGGCTGCGGCTGAGCGCCGGCCAGACGGCTCCGGGCGCTGAGTGGGCAGAGAATGGGCGGCGTGAGCGAGTGCACGGGTAGGGGATGCGGGCGTGGCGGCCAGAGGCTCGCAGTGTGGCCAGAGGGCTTGAGGACGCGCACGGCACGACAGCGAGCTTCGGTTGTGACGAAAACGGCGGCTACGGGCAGCAATTCAAGTACTAGGGAGAGGGATTTCGAGCGGGTTCTCACCGGTGAGCAAAAGAAAGGCTCGCCGAGGGACGGGAGCAACAAAGGGAGCCGGAATCGAGGGTGGCGCTGCGGTGGCCAGAGGTGGAAGAAGGCCCCGATCCGCTGGACTTGGTGCATTCCAGCTCGATCCTTGGACGTAGTCGAAGCAGTGGACGGGGATGAATCGGCAGGACAAATCCTCAGGTGCTCGGGAGCTGGGTGAGCACGAGAACGGCGAAGGCCATGGCGGTGATGGTTCGGCCTAGCGGGGGCGGAGAGGTCGATGGAGGCGCGAGGAAGGGAGGGGAATGGAGCTAGGGTTCGGGGGGCATCGGACGACGACTTTATAGGTGGGGTAGGGGGTGGATGGCCGCCACGCACGACCATCGCCGGCAGATGGCCGCCACGGCACCCCTGCCTCCTGTAGCGAGAGGTGGGAGGCAAGGGGGGGTTGGCCTGGGCCGTTTTCATAGATGGGCCAAGTGGCCCAGTAGATTAGGTTTCTATTCTTTTTACTAGTATTTTCTATTTACTTTTCTGTTTATTCATTTAGCTACTATTTTGTACTATCCATTTGCATAAAAAATACTTTTATAAAATGTAAAACCTTGCCATATAATTACTATGCATTATTTTGCACTGCCACAAAAAGTTTGGGTTCAAAATAATTTATTAAGTTTGAGTTTATATTTAAATGAAAAAGTGTTGTTGGTCCACTGTTTTAATATCCAGAGGCAATTTTATATTTTCAAAAAAAGTTCATTCTTTCATGAAAAATTGTAAGGGAATATCCGCATCCCACCGGACATTTTTGTTTTACCGTTTGAAGAAATAATAATTTGACTTTATTTTAAATTTGAATTTGAATCGGTTTCGAATCAACGTGAGTTTATCCACAGTAACCGAGGTAACGTGGCATCATTAGCAGGGATTCACTGTAGCTTAACTATCCGGGCATCACAGAGAGGGCACCAGTATTGTCACAAAAGATTTTCATTGAACCCGATGCACTAGGTATGACACCTAGATCGGATATGAACTCCTTCATCCAGACTCCTTCATTTGCTGCTTCCGAAGCAGCTATGTACTCCGCTTCACAAGTAGATCCCGCCATGACGCTTTGTTTAGAACTGCTCCAACTGACAGCTCCACCGTTCAATAAAAACACGAATCCGGTTTGTGATTTAGAATCCTCCGGATCAGTATCAAAGCTTGCATCGACGTAACTATTTACGACAAGCTCTTTGTCACCTCCATAAACGAGAAACATATCCTTAGTCCTTTTCAGGTATTTCAGGATGTTCTTGACCGCTGTCCAGTGATCCGCTCCTGGATTACTTTGGTACCTCCCTGCTAAACTAATAGCAAGGCACACATCAGGTCTGGTACACAACATTGAATACATGATAGAGCCTATGGGTGAAGCATAGGGAACACTTTTCATTTTCTCTCTATCTTCTGCAGTGGTCGGGCATTGAGTCTGACTCAACTGCACACCTTGTAACACAGACAAGAACCCTTTCTTAGCTTGATCCATTTTGAACTTCTTCAAAACTTTATCAAGGTATGTGCTTTGTGAAAGTCCAATTAAGCATCTTGATATATCTCTATAGATCTTGATGCCCAATATATAAGCAGCTTCACCGAGGTCTTTCATTGAAAAACTCTTATTCAAGTATCCTTTTATGCTATCCAGAAATTCTATATCATTTCCAATCAACAATATGTCATCCACATATAATATTAGAAATGCTACAGAGCTCCCACTCACTTTCTTGTAAATACAGGCTTCCCCAAAACTCTGTATAAAACCATATGCTTTGATCACACTATCAAAGCATATATTCCAACTCTGAGAGGCTTGCACCAGTCCATAAATGGATCGCTGGAGCTTGAACACTTTGTTAGCACCTTTTGGATCGACATAACCTTTTGGTTGCATCATATACAACTCTTCTTTAAGATATCCATTAAGGAATGCAGTTTTGACATCCATTTGCCAAATTTCATAATCATAAAATGCGGCAATTGCTAACATGATTCGGACGGACTTAAGCATCGCTACGGGTGAGAAGGTCTCATCATAGTCAACTCCTTGAACTTGTCGAAAACCTTTCGCAACAAGTCAAGCTTTATAGACAGTAACATTACCGTCAGCGTCAGTCTTCTTCTTGAAGATCCATTTATTCTCTATGGCATGCCGATCATTGGGCAAGTCAACCAAAGTCCATACTTTGTTCTCATACATAGATCCCATCTCAGATTTCATGGCCTCAAGCCATTTTGTGGAATCCGGGCTCATCATCGCTTCCTCATAGTTCGTAGGTTCATCATGGTCAAGTAACATGACTTCCAGAACAGGATTACCGTACCACTCTGGTGTGGATCTTACTCTGGTTGACCTACGAGGTTCGGTAGTAACTTGATCAGAAGTTTCATGATCATCATCATTGGCTTCCTCACTTACTGGTGTAGGAATCACTGGAACTGATTTCAGTGATGAACTACTTTCCAATAAGGGAGATGGTACAATTACCTGGTCAAGTTCTACTTTCCTCCCACTCACTTCTTTCGAGAGAAACTCCTTCTCTAGAAAGGATCCATTCTTAGCAACGAATATCTTGCCTTCGGATCTGTGATAGAAGGTGTACCCAATAGTCTCCTTTGGGTATCCTATGAAGACACATTTCTCCGATTTGGGTTCGAGCTTATCAGGTTGAAGCTTTTTCACATAAGCATCGCAGCCCCAAACTTTAAGAAACGATAACTTGGGTTTCTTACCAAACCAAAGTTCATAAGGTGTCGTCTCAACGGATTTAGATGGTGCCCTATTTAACATGAATGCAATCGTCTCTAAAGAATAGCCCTAAAACGATAGCGGTAAATCAGTGAGAGACATCATAGATTGCACCATATCTAATAAAGTGCGGTTACGACGTTCGGACACACTATTACATTGTGGTGTTCCAGGTGGCGTGAGTTGCGAAACTATTCCACATTGTTTCAAATGAATTCCAAACTCATAAATCAAATATTAAACTCCACGACCAGATAGTAGAAACTTGATTTTCTTGTTACGATGATTTTCCACTTCACTCTGAAATTCTTTGAACTTTTCAAATGTTTCAGACTTATGTTTCATTAAGTAGATATACCCATATCTGCTCAAATCATCTGTGAAGGTGATAAAATAACGATATCCCCACGAGTTTCAATGTTCATTGGACCACATACATCGGTATGTATGATTTCCAATAACTCTGTTGTTCGCTCCATTGTTTCGGAGAACGGAGTTTTAGTCATCTTGCCCATGAGGCATGGTTCACAAGTACCAAGTGATTCATAATCAAGTGATTCCAAAAGTCCATCAGAATGGAGTTTCTTCATGCGCTTTACACCAATATGACCTAAATGGCAGTGCCACAAATAAGTTGCACTACCATTATCAACTCTGCATCTTTTGGCTTCAATACTATGAACATGTGTATCACTACTATCAAGATTTAGTAAAAATAGACCACTCATAAAGGGTGCATGACCATAAAAGATATTACTCATATAAATAGAACAACCATTATTCTCTGATTTAAATGAATAAACGTCTCACATCAAACAAGATCCAGATATAATGTTCATGCTCAACGCTGGCACCAAATAACAATTATTAAGGTCTAAAACTAATCCCGAAGGTAGATGTAGAGGTAGCGTGCCAACGGCGATCACATCGACTTTGGAACCATTTCCCACGCGCATCTTCACCTCGTCCCTAGCCAATCTTCGCTTAATCCGTAGCCCCTGTTTCGAGTTGCAAATATTAGGAACTGAACCAGTATCAAATATCCAGGCACTACTGTGAGCATTAGTAAGGCACACATCAATAACATGTATATCAAATATACCTTTCACTTTGCCATCCTTCTTCTCTGCCAAATAGTTGGGGCAGTTCTGCTTCCAGTGACCAGTCCCTTTGCAGTAGAAGCACTCAGTCTTAGGCTTAGGTCCAAACTTGGGTTTCTTCACTTGAGCAGCAATTGGCTTGCTGTTCTTCTTAAAGTTCCCCTTCTTCCCTTTACCTTTTTTTCTTGAAACTGGTGGACTTGTTGACCATCAACACTTGATGCTCCTTCTTGATTTCTACCTCCGCAGCCTTTAGCATTGCGAAGAGCTCAGGAATCGTCTTATCCATCCCTTGCATATTATAGTTCATCACGAAGCTCTTGTAGCTTGGTGACAGTGATTGAAGAACTCTGTCAATGACACTATCATCAGGAAGATTAACTCCCAGTTGAGTCAAGTGGTTGTGGTACCTAGACATTCTGAGTATATGTTCACTGACAGAACTACTCTCCTCCATCTTGCAGCTGTAGAACTTATTGGAGACTTCATATCTCTCAATCCGGGCATTTGCTTGAAATATTAACTTCAACTCCTGGAACATCTCATATGACCCATGACGTTCAAAATGTCGTTGAAGTCCCGGTTCTAAGCCGTAAAGCATGTCACCCTTAACTATCGAGTAGTCATCAGCTTTGCTCTGCCAAGTGTTCATAACATCTAGCGTTGCTCCTGCAGCGGGTTTGTCACCTAGCGGTGCTTCCAGGACGTAATTCTTCTGTGCAGCAATGAGGATAATCCTCAAGCTACGGACCCAGTCCGTGTAGTTGCTATCATCATCTTTCAACTTAGCTTTCTCTAGAAACGCATTAAAATTCAACGGAACAACAACACAGGCCATCTATGTACAACAACATAGACATGCAAAATACTATCAGGTACTAAGTTCATGATACATTAAAGTTCAATTAATCAAATTACTTAAGAACTCCCACTTAGATAGACATCTCTCTAATCATCTAAGTGATCACGTGATCCATATCAACTAAACCATGTCCGATCATCACGTGAGATGTAGTAGTTTTCAATGGTGAACATCACTATGTTGATCATATCTACTATATGATTCACGCTCGACCTTTCGGTCTCCAGTGTTCCGAGGCCATATCTGCATATGCTAGGCTCGTCAAGTTTAACTCGAGTATTCCGCATGTGCAAAACTGGCTTGCACCCGTTGTATGTGAACGTAGAGCTTATCACACCCGATCGTCATGTGGTGTCTCGGCACGATGAACTGTAGCAATGGTGCATACTTAGGGAGAACACTTATACCTTGAAATTTAGTGAGAGATCATCTTATAATGCTACCGCCGAACTAAGAAAAATAAGATGCATAAAGGATAAACATCACATGCAATCAATATAAGTGATATGATATGGCCATCATCATCTTGTGCCTTTGATCTCCATCTCCAAAGCACCATCATGATCACCATCGTCACTGGCTTGACACCTTGATCTCCATCGAAGCATCATTGTCGTCTCGCCAAGTATTGCTTCTACGACTATTGCTACCGCTTAGTGATACAGTAAAGCAATTACATGGTGATTGCATTTCATACAATAAAGAGACAACCATATGGCTCCTGCCAGTTGCCGATAACTGTGTTACAAAACATGATCATCTCATACAATAAAATTTAGCATCATGCCTTGACCATATCACATCACAACATGCCCTGCAAAAACAAGTTAAACGGTAACATCCCAAATTTTCAATTTGGAATGTTATACATTAGATCATCATTGCATAACATATTTTATTGCATTTTGGTTGATCCGAGAAATTCTAATCAACTCAAGGACCCACAGAGAGAGTTGGGGATTTCATTATTTTCATATTCGAGTTTTCTCGAATTTTGAAAAGAGGATCGTTTGATTTTAATTATTTTCTCTTCGAATATTTCTTTTAAAAAATAAAAAAAGAAAGGATAAAACTTCCTCAAAATAAAGAAATATCGAAGATTTAATATTAAAATCAAATAAGATTTTTTTCGGAGTTTTATCACTATTTTATTTGAATTAGGAAAAATGTGCGTTTTTCAAAATTGCATTTTAGGCCCAAATAAATGTTCACCTTGTCCGACATATTATTAGAGGACGGGGAAAATTTATTTCATGATTTTTGGAGTCCGTTTAGTATTTCTTTTCTTTCTTTTTCTGCACGTCGGAATTATTTAAAAAAAGAGGAACCGACTCCGGGCCGTACCCGAGCGGGACTCTGCTCGGGGGGCTTTATAAGCCGCTCCAGCCCCGCCGCCGAAGCCCACCCGCGCCCGCGCCCAAACCCTAGCCGCGCCGCCGCTAGTGCCGTTGCCGCGCCGCCCGCACCGCCGAGCCGCCCCGTGCCGCCACCCGCCGTCGTCGACCCGCCGCACCAGAGCCTCCCCGCCACCGTCGTTGTCTCGCCGGACCTCGCTGGACTCGAGGTAGCCACATCGGTTTTCGCGAGAAAACCGATCGGTTTTTTTGAAAACCCTAGATTCCGTTTTTTATTTTTAGATCGTTTTTTTCGGTTTAGTTATTTAGCGGACGTTCGTTTTAACGAACGGTTTTCACCATGTAGCCGCAGATAGCGAACGTTCGTTCGTTAGCCTGTTCGTCAGCTTTTCTTTTTCTCGGATTTTCCGCGATTATTTTCAATCGCGATTTCTGATCCGATTTTCGTTTTAGTATAACTTTTCGATCGTTTATCGGAATCAGGCGATTCAAGCGCCTAGAGTTTCGTTTCGAAACCCTCTTTTTGTTTAACCAACCTAAACAAGTTTTTGCTAATGTAAAATTTGACTTTAGTCCAGATTAGTAAACGAAGCTTGTTTCTTTCGCCGTTTGAGTTTTGTTGCTTCGTTTGATTTGATTCTTTTTGCAAACCGGAGTTCTTAAGTTGAACCTTCTGGTTAGATCTCTTATTTGAGTTTTACCCGTGCCCTTGCTTGATTGCTTATTGCATGCTTGCTTGATTGTGATAGAGTACCCGGAGTGCGAAGCGTGCTACATCGAGTCTCTAGGTTTCACGGATCATCAGCAAGGCAAGTAACACTTTGATCATACCTCTTTACTACTCAGTTTTATTGCATTAGATCAACCCTCAAACAATTGCATGGTTAGGATCTGAATAAATTGTGTGCTGGGAAGTAGATGAGGTAGTACCTATTCACCTGTTTTATTATCAAACCTTGGGAGTTACTTCTACGTTATGCTTATATTGCTATGCTATGCTCGTAGACGTGGATTGGGTTTGAGAGTGTCCATGACAGATGTGAGTTGTTAATTAATGGTTAACTTAAGGTGGCAACTTTAATACACATCTAAGTGGATTGAGGCACCTGGGGAACCCAGTGATTGCCTGTATTTTTGGAAATCCCGGGGTACCATGTGATTTTCCTATGGACCGCCACCCAGGCTCAAAGGGATCATAAGATTATTCATGCTGGAAACTTCCGTGTGCAGCCACATGCCATTATGGGCTCTGGCATATTTGAGTAAGTTGTGGGAAACCTTTCCATGATGGGCTAGCAGATGTAGGGGATTGTAGGTGTACCGACCTATCTATCGGTTAAGGGGACCTCTTCGGAAAGACTGTGTCTCGGTCATCCATTTCTCAAACATTATGTAGTGCGAGAAATCCAACGGAGGAGATCGAGTCTTGTGGGGAAAAGTGCACAAACCTCTGCAGAGTGTACCAACTAATCATGATTAGCCGTGTCCCCGGTTATGGACATCTTGAGTATCTAGTTCTTGGATTATCATGTGGGTCTCATCACTCTAAATTAATTTTGTTTGGTTATTAATTACTTTTAATTGGGATTGAGATGGGGTTTACCTTCTCAATATTTTTCAACCAACTTTCTAGTTAAGAAAAATATATTCCTTTGCAGTAGGGAAAAATTGGCTTTTCGCAAAACATATCAACCATACAGCCTCCACCAGCCATATATGCATGTAGTGATAGCATTATTCTGTTCATTACTCTCTTGTGTTACACTGCCAGCATATTCCATGTGCTGACCCATTTCGGGCTACAACGTATCATGTTGCAGACTTTTCAGACGACGAGTAAGGAGCCTTAGGTCGTGGTCTTTCACTCAGTGATGCCGTTGGAGTTGATGGACTCACTTTATCTTCCAAGCCTTCCGTTGTTATCGTATTAGATGGCCTTAAGCCATACGTATTGTAATAAGTTCTCTTTTGAGACATTCGATGTAATAAGTGTGTGATTGCTACTCTGTTATAAATCCTCAAGTACTGTGTGTGTAAGCATTACCGATCCAGGGATGACACTAATGCACAGAGATCAGACTGTTTGAGGTTTGGTCGCTACATAAACACCCTCTACTTTGTTGCTGCAAGTTTTACGTCGCTGCTACGGGCTGAGCAAGAACCGTTCTTACCTACGCATCAAAAACCACAACACGGTATAGTGATTGCTTTTTGATCTTGAGAAAGAACCCTATTCATTGAATCCGATTCAACTAAAGCTGAAGAAATAGACACCCACTAGCCACTTGTGTGCGAAGCACGTCGGTAGAACCAGTCTGGCGTAAGCGTACGCGTAATGTCGGTCTGGGCCGCTTCATCCAACAATGCCGCTGAATCAAGAATCAACTAGTGACGGCAAGAAATATGTATACACCCACGCCAACAACTCCTTTGTGTTCTACTCGCGCATATAACATCTATGCATAAACCTGGCTCAGATGCCACTATTGGGGAACACAGTAATTTCAAAAAATTTCCTACGCACACGCAAGATCTATCATGGTGATGCATAGCAACGACAGGGGAGAGTGTGTCTACATACCCTCGTAGACCGAAAGCAGAAGCGTTTTATCAACGCGGTTGATGTAGTCGTACACCTTCATGACCCGTCCCGATCAAGTACCAAACGTACGGCACCTCCGCGTTCAGCACACGTTGAACTTGATGACGTCCTCGCCTTCTTGATCCAGCAAGATGGGCGAAGTAGTAGATGAGTTCCGGCAGCACGACGGCGTGGTGACGGTGTTGGTGAAGAACAATCTTCGTAGGGCTTCGCCTAAGCACTACGAAAAGTATGACGAAGGATAAACTAGAGGGGACGGGGTTGCCGACACACGGCTTGGTGTTTCTTGATGTGTCTTGGGTGGTAGCCCTACCCCTCTATTTATATGTTGAGCCTTGGGGATGAAACTTTGAATAAAAGCCTACACAAAGTCAGTTTCACCCGAAAGGCGAGAGTCCTTCTCGGACTCTAGGACCAGACGCCAGGGATCCCGGTGTCTGAACCCAGATGCCAGGGACCCTGGCGTCTGGCCCCTGGACTCCGCAAAACTTCCTTTTGCTCTTTCCAAAAACCTTGTGGGCTTTCCCCTTTTGCCCAAATAAAGTGTTCTCGTACCCAAACATTTTGGCAAACATCCGGAACCCCTTCCGGTGAATTCCGGAACCCTTCCGGAGACCAAACACTATTATCCCATATATCAATCTTTATCTCTGACCATTCTGGAGTTCCTCGTCATGTCTGTGATCTTATCCGGGACTCCGAACAACATTCGGTCACCAACATACATAACTCATATAGTACTATATTGTCAACGAACGTTAAGCGTGCGGACCCTACGGGTTCGAGAACTATGTAGACATGACCGAGACACCTCTTTGGTCAATAACCAATAGCAGAAATTGGATGCCCATATTGGCTCCAACATATTCTATGAAGATCTTTATCGGTCGAACCGCATAACAACATACATTGTTCCTTTTGTCATCTGTATGTTACTTGCCCGAGAATCGATCGTCGGTATCTCAATACCTAGTTCAATATCGTTACCGGCAAGTCTCTTTACTCGTTCCGTAATGCATCATTCCACAACTAACTCATTAGTCATATTGCTTGAAAGGCTCATAGTGATGTACATTACCGAGAGGGCCTAGAGATACCTCTCCGATAGATAGAGTGACAAATCCTAATCTCGATCTATGCAAACTCAACAAACACCATTGGAGACACCTGTAGAGCACCTTTATAATCACCCAGTTACGTTGTGACGTTTGGTAGCACACAAAGTGTTCCTCCGGTGTTCGGGAGTTGCATGATCTCATAGTCATAGGAACATGTATAAGTCATGAAGAAAGCAATAGAAATAAACTAGACGATCATTATGATAAGCTAACGGATGGGTCAAGTCAATCACATCATTCTCTAATGATGTGATCCCGTTTATCAAATGACAACTCTTTGTCCATGGCTAGGGAACTTAACCATCTTTGATTAACGAGCTAGTCAAGTAGTGGCATACTAGTGACATTCTGTTTGTCTATGTATTCACACATGTACTAAGTTTCTAGTTAATACAATTCTAGCATGAATAATAAACATTTATCATGATATAAGGAAATATAAATAACAACTTTATTATTGCCTCTAGGGCATATTTCGTTCACCCCCTTTGTCATGGTTTTGTCACGGCAGATGCCCTCGTGAAGGGACTTAGGTGTGAAGCCATCACAACGTAGGTTAGCTCGAAGGGGTTGAACGGGACGAAGGACACGAGTTTACCCAGGTTTGGCCCCTCGCAACAAGGTAAAAGCCTACATCCTGATTTGTGTGGTATTGATCATGTATGGATTACAAGGGAGCGGAAACGCTTGACCTAGCTATCGGTTGGTTGTTACTTGAGTTAACCCGCCACAGGGTCTTGCCTTTATATACACAGGTCGAGGCCCTGGGCTTACAAGAGTCCAAGCCGGATCACACAACGTGTCCAACTCGGGTTCTAAGTCGCCTTGCCTTGCTAGGCAAGCCGCCATCGGGCGGCTCACATATCCGGGTTGTAGCACTGTTGCCATGTCTTGGGCCTTCAACAGGCTCGCCTCTTGAGCACTGCGTTGGTTTTCCCTTGAAGAGGAAAGGGTGATGCAGTAAAGTAGCATAAGTATTTCCCTCAGTTTTTGAGAACCAAGGTATCAATCCAGTAAGAGATCACGCTCGAGTCCCACACACCTACACAAACAAATAAGAACCTCACAACCAACGCGATAAAGGGGTTGTCAATCCCTTCACGGTCCCTTACGAGAGTGAGATCTGATAGATATGATAAGATAATATTTTTGGTATTTTTATGATAAAGATGCAAAGTAAAATAAACGACAATAGAAATAACTAAGTATTGGAAGATTAATATGATGGAAGATAGACCAGCGGGCCATAGGTTTCACTAGTGGCTTCTCTCAAGAGCATAAGTGTTATGGTGGGTAAACGAATTACTGTCGAGCAATTGATAGAATTGAGCATAGTTATGAGAATATCTAGGTTTGATCATGTATATAGGCATCACATCCGAGACAAGTAGACCGAAATGATTCTGCATCTACTACTATTACTCCACACATCGACTGCTATCCAGCATGCATCTAGAGTATTAAGTTCATAAGAATAGAGTAATGCTTTAAGTAAGATGACATGATGTAGAGGGATAAACTCATGCAATATGATATAAACCCCATCTTTTTATCCTCGATGGCAACAATACAATACGTGTCGGTTCCCTTTCTGTCACTGGGATCGAGCACCGTAAGATTGAACCCAAAGCTAAACACTTCTCCCATTGCAAGAAAGATCAATCTAGTAGGCCAAACCAAACTGATAATTCGAAGAGACTTGCAAAGATAAACCAACCATACATAAAAGAATTCAGAGGAGAATCAAATATTGTTCATAGATAAACTGGATCATAAACCCACAATTCATTGGATCTCGACAAACACACCGCACAAGAAGATTACATCAAATAGATCTCCAAGAGAATCAAGGAGAACTTTGTATTCAGATCCAAAGAGAGAGAAGAAGCAATCTAGCTAATAACTATGGACCCGAAGGTCTGAAGTAAACTACTCACACATCACCGGAGAGGCCATGGAGTTGATGTAGAGGCCCTCCGTGATCAATGCCCCCTCCGGCGGATCTCCGGAAAAGGCCCCAAGATGGGATCTCTCGGGTATAGAAGGTTGTGGCGGTGGAATTAGGTTTTCGTGGTGCTCCTGGATGTTTGGGGGGGGGTACGTGGATATATATAGGAGGAAGAAGTACGTCGGTGGACCAACGAGGGGCCCACGAGGGTGGAGGGCGCGCCCAGGGGGGTAGGCGCGCCCCTGCCTCGTGGATTCCTCGGCTGTTTCTTGACGCACACTCCAAGTCTCCTGGATCACGTTTGTTGAGAAAATCACGTTCCCGAAGGTTTCATTCCGTTTGGACTCCGTTTGATATTCCTTTTCGGCGAAACTCTAAAATAGGCAAACAAACAACAATTTGGGCTGGGCCTCTGATTCGTAGGTTAGTCCCAAAAATTATATAAAAGTGTAAAATAAAGCCCATTAACATCCAAAATATATAATATAATAGCATGGAGCAATCAAAAATTATAGATACGTTGGAGACGTATCAGTGAGCCGCCTCCAGTCTTCATATCTTCTCTTCTTGGGCCTATTTAGGCTCTCTCTGTTGAGTCGCCAACAGTGTAACCCGGCACCTCCTGGGCGGGTCACACCGTGGGGTTATATCCCCAACATTAGGACCCATATTGATTTGAACTTGTTCATGTCAATCTTCATCTCCAGTTGGCGAGTCTTCTTCAATTCTTCCAAAGCTTTAACCTTTGAACTAACCTTGTAACCCACCATGACGTCATGTAAAATAAATCCACAAAAAACTAATGACATCACAACGAATCTTTTTGCATTAATTATCCATCCGAGAATCGAGGCGCCTCCTCTGTTGTGATAATCATATTGCCTCCTCGATTTCCATGCATGACATTTACTATTTCACCAACCTTTCCTTATAAATAGGCACGAGGGGGGGGGGGGTCCCCTTTTTCACTTTTTACCTCTGCGCCTCATCTTCTTCTTCTTCCTTGTGCCGTCTGCCGCCCCAACTGATCTTCACCAGCAACCCCATCCGGGCCGCTGCATCAACTTGATTGTGACCAGAAATTGGCAGTGCTCATCCGCTCTTCACCAACACCGTCAGGTACCGTTTTACTCCTTTGTCAGATCCACATTAGAACATCCTAGTTCATCGAGTTCATCACCGTTCGACCAAGTTCATACAACTCTTGGTTAGAAAACATAGCTCAATCCAAAAACTAGGAAGCGGTGAAGAGGTATTTGTCATAGCTCCTTTTCATATTTTGGACAAATCCCTCTTCTTCAGAAGCCATGCACAGACTTCCACTTTATCCACTACTGCACTTTAGGTTTAGCAATTATTCTTCTTCTGTTGAACTATCGTAGATCCAAAATTATAGTTGCGATCTGTAAAACTTGTTTGCCCAACACTTAGCAAAATTTTAGCAATCCTTGAATCCACAGATCATTTACTCGTCATTCACCGTTCGGGCGGCTTAATAACAACCTTATAACCCGCCAGCACCCGACCAGCTTATCTATGAACTTTGTAAACCGCCAGCTTGTCAATGAACCTAAGAGACATCTTCTCACTAACAAAGGCGGTTTAATAACAAAATTGTAACCCGCCAAGAATTCCAAAGATACCTTGCTGGCTCATACTTTTATGGCTTGACCCGCCATATTCGCACAACCTGAAGATTACTTCATTCCATGGCTAGGGTAGCTCATATTTAAAACATGTAAACTCTTAGCTGCAGCTGACCCGCCCTCCATCTTACGGACGGCTTATGATTTCCTCATGATTCACAACAATGATTAATCTTAGATCCATAGTTGGTTTGCAGCTATTGAATTGTTATTTGTAACCATTAAGCAACTTATCACCGTAGTATTCACCCGTCATACTTTACCTCCAGGCCGTAGCTTTTAATCCACCAAAAATGACTACCATCAACTGGGAACATTCTCTGACACCAAAGAAATCCTCAATGATTACGTAGGCCAAGGCCTATTGGTGACTTAGCAGGAAATTGGATGGCGAGTTAGCAATGGAGAAATAATCCCTACTCTTGTTGAGGATGAAATTGTAGTCTTCACTGATCACATACTCAGAGGTTTTACCCCACCCGGGTCTACATTCCTTCGGGACCTCCTCCACTACTTCAACTTGCACCCTCAAGATATAGGCCCGAACTCTGTATCCAACATTTGCCACTTTCAAATCTTCTGTGAAGTTTACCTGCAAATGGCACCCACTGTTCCCCTCTTCAAAGAGTTCTTTTATACAAACCATCAGACTGAATGTCAAAATGGCCCAAGTCAAGAATTAGGTGGGATCTCTATTCAGAGATGGAGAGACAACAACTTTCCCTCCACCGTCTTACCAAGTCACCCCAAGGGATGGGTGACCACTTGATTTTACTACAAAAATACTGCTCCAGCAACGAAAAATCCTTTGCTTGGGTTTAGAGTTGAACGTGGATTTTGACCCACCGAGCAAAATTATCCTAGAAGAGCATGGAGGGGCCTTCCCATTCCTCTCCAAGGCTAAAGCTTTATTGGCTAATGGGTTAATTGGAGTTGACTTGACCCGGTGCTGGGTCTCTTGGAATATACTTCCCTGAAGCCGTCGTCCTGGCTTAATGTGTGAGTACTCTGGCGAGCCAAATGACCCCCAACGGTACACTGAAGACAACTTTGCAACTGAAGAAGTCTTTAAAACGGTAAGAACGCTGATTGGCGAGTGTCAGGAGAACTGCAATAAAGTTGGCCTGCCATCATTCTTTAAAAAAATCCAGCTCCACTTGTAAGTGTTTATCTTTATCTGGTTCAATACGGTTTAACTCTGCATTATGCCTTGCATAATCTTTTCTGTACTCATTCAGGCTGACTCCGCCTTCTGGACCAAGAAGCCGAAAACTGCCATGGCCAAGACTTGGGCCAACAAGAAAACAAAGAAGAATACGGCAGTTACTATCATTGAACCGGCTGTTGTAGGCGAGTCAGCCAATGTTGATGTTGGGGAACGTAGTAATTTCAAAAAAATTCCTACGCACACGCAAGATCATGGTGATGCATAGGAACGAGAGGGGAGAGTGTTGTCTACGTACCCCCGTAGATCATTAAGCGGAAGCGTTATAACAACGTGGTTGATGTAGTCGTACGTCTTCACGATTGACTGATCCTCAGCACCGAACGTACGGCACCTCCGCGTTCAGCACACGTTCAGCTCGGTGACGTCTCGCAAACTCACGATCCAGTAGAGCTCGAGGGATAGTTTCGTCAGCACGACGGCGTGGTGACGATGTTGATGAAGCTACCGACGCAGGGCTTCGCCTAAGCACCGCTACGATATAACCGAGGTGGATTATGGCGGAGGGGGGCACCGCACACGGCTAAGAGATCAACAGATCAATTGTTGTGTCTTTGGGGTGCCCCTGCCCCGTATATAAAGGGGGGAGGAGGAGAGGGCCGGCCAGGGGAGAGGCACGCCCAAGTGGGGGCAATCCTACTTCAAGTAGGTTTGTCCCCCCTTTCCTATTCCAAGAAGGAGAAGGGGGAAGGAGGAGGTGGAAGGAAGGAAGAAGAGGGGGGCCGCCGCCCCTTCCCCTTGTCCAATTCGGATTGGGGCAAGGGGGGCTGCGCGCCACCTCCTGGCTGCCCTCTCTCTTCTCCACTAAGGCCCATAATGCCGAATAGCTTCCGGGGGGGGGGTCCGGTAACCCCCGGTACTCCGGTATATGTCCGAAACCTCCCGGGACCCTTCCGGTGTCTGAACATAGTCATCCAATATATTGATCTTTACGTCTCGACCATTTAGAGACTCCTCGTCATGTCCGTGATCATATCTGGGACTCCGAACTACCTTCGGTACATCAAAACACAAAAACTCATAATACCGATCGTCACAGAACTTTAAGCGTGCGGACCCTACGGGTTCGAGAACTATGCACACATGACCGAGACACGTCTCTGGTCAATAACCAATAGCGGAACCTAGATGCTCATATTGGTTCCTAAATATTCTACAAAGATCTTTATCGGTCAAACCGCATAACAATATATGTTGTTCCCTTTGTCATCGGTATGTTACTTGCCCGAGATTCGACCGTCGGTATCTCAATACCTAGTTCAATCTCGTTACCGGCAAGTCTCTTTACTCGTTTTGTAATGCATCATCCCACAACTAACTCATTAGTTACATTGCTTGCAAGGCTTATAGTGATGTGCATTACCGAGACGGCCCAGAGATACCTCTCCGACAATCGGAGTGACAAATCCTAGTCTCGATCTATGCCAACTCAACAAGTACCATTGGAGACACCTGTAGAGCACCTTTATAATCACCCAGTTACTTTGTGACGTTTGGTAGCACACAAAGTGTTCCTACGATAATCGGGAGTTGCATAATCTCATAGTCATAGGAACATGTATTAGTCATGAAGAAAGCAATAGCAGTAAACTAAACGATCATGTGCTAAGCTAACAGAATGGGTCATGTCAATCAGACCATTCTCTAATGATGTGATACTGTTAATCAAATGGCAACTCATGTCTATGGTTAGGAAACATAACAATCATTGATTCAACGAGCTAGTCAAGTAGAGGCATACTAGTGACAATCTGTTTGTCTATGTATTCACACATGTATTATGTTTCCGGTTAATACAATTCTAGCATGAATAATAAACATTTATCATGAAATAAGGAAATACATAATAACTTTATTATTGCCTCTAGGGAATATTTCCTTCAGTCTCCCACTTGCACTAGAGTCAATAATCTAGATTACACAGTAATGATTATAACACCCATGGAGCCTTGGTGCTGATCATGTTTTGCTCGTGAGAGAGGCCTAGTCAAAGGGTATGCAACATTCAGATCCGTATGTATCTTGCAAATCTCTATGTCTCCCACCTGGACTTGATCGCGAATGGAACTGAAGCGTCCATTTATGTGTTTGGTTTTCTTGTGAAATACGGATTCCTTTGCCAAGGCAATTGCACGAGTATTGTCACAAAAGATTTTCATTGGACCCGATGCACTAGGTATAACACCTAGATCGGATATGAACTCCTTCATTTGCTGCTTCCGAAGCAGCTATGTACTCCGCTTCACACGTAGATCCCGCCACAACGCTTTGTTTAGAACTGCTCCAACTGACAGCTCCACCGTTCAATAAAAACACGTATCCGGTTTGTGATTTAGAATCCTCCGGATCAGTATCAAAGCTTGCATCGACGTAACTATTTACGACAAGCTCTTTGTCACCTCCATAAACGAGAAACATATCCTTAGTCCTTTTCAGGTATTTCAGGATGTTCTTGACCGCTGTCCAGTGATCCACTCCTGGATTACTTTGGTACCTCCCTGCTCAACTAATAGCAAGGCACACATCAGGTCTGGTACACAACATTGCATACATGATAGAGCCTATGGGTGAAGCATATGGAACACTTTTCATTTTCTCTCTATCTTATGCAGTGGTCGGGCATCGAGTCTTACTCAACTTCACACCTTGTAACACAGGCAAGAACCCTTTCTTAGCTTGATCCATTTTGAACTTCTTCAAAACTTTATCAAGGTATGTGCTTTGTGAAAGTCCAATTAAGCATCTTGATCTATCTCTATAGATCTTGATGCCCAATATATAAGCAGCTTCACCGAGGTCTTTCATTGAAAAACTCTTATTCAAGTATCCTTTTATGCTATCCAGAAATTCTATATCATTTCCAATCAACAATATGTCATCCACATATAATATTAGAAATGCTACAGAGCTCCCACTCACTTTCTTATAAATACAGGCTTCTCCAAAAGTCTGTATAAAACCATATGCTTTGATCACACTATCAAAACATTTATTCCAACTCCGAGAGGCTTGCACCGGTCCATAAATGGATCGGTGGAGCTTGCACACTTTGTTAGTACCCTTTGGATCGATAAAACCTTCAGGTTGCATCATATACAACTCTTCTTCTAGAAATCCATTCAGGAATGTAGTCTTGACATCCATTTGCCAAATTTCATAATCATAAAATGCGGAAATTGCTAACATGCTTCGGACAGACTTAAGCATCACTACGGGTGAGAAGGTCTCATCGTAGTCAACTCCTTGAACTTGTTGAAAACCTTTCGCAATAAGTCGAGCTTTGTAGACATTAATGTTACCATCAACGTCAGTCTTCTTCTTGAAGATCCATTTATTCTCGATGGCTTGGCGATCATCGGGCAAGTCAACCAAAGTCCACACTTTGTTCTCATGCATGGATCCCAACTCAGATTTCATGGCTTCAAGCCATTTTTCGGAATCTGGGCTCATCATCACTTCCTCATAGTTTGTAGGCTCGTCATGGTCAAGTAACATGACCTCCATAATAGGATTACCATACCACTCTGGTATGGATCTTATTCTGGTTGACCTACGAGGTTCGGTAGTAACTTGATCTGAAGTTTCATGATCAACATCATTAGTTTCCTCACTAATTGGTGTAGGTGTCACAGGAACTGGTTTATGTGATGAACTACTTTCCAATAAGGGAGCAGGTACATTTACCTCATCAAGTTCTACTTTCCTCCCACTCACTTCTTTCGAGAGAAACTCTTTCTCTAGAAAGGATCCATTCTTAGCAACAAATGTCTTGCCTTCGGATCTGTGATAGAAGGTGTACCCAATAGTTTCATTTGGGTATCCTATGAAGACACATTTCTCTGATTTGGGTTCGATCTTATCACGTTGAAGCTTTTTCACATAAACATCATAGCCTCAAACTTTAAGAAACGACACCTTTGGTTTCTTGCCAAACCACAGTTCATAAGGCGTCGTCTCAACAGGTTTTGATGGTGCCCTATTTAACGTGAATGTAGCTGTCTCTAAAGCATAACCCCAAAACGATAGCGGTAAATCAGTAAGAGACATCATAGATCGCACCATATCTAGTAAAGTACGATTACGATGTTTGGACACACCATTACGCTGTGGTGTTTCGGGTGGCATGAGTTGCAAAACTATTCCACATTGTTTCAAATGTAGACCAAACTCATAACTCAAATATTCTCCTCCACGATCAGATCGTAGAAACTTTATTTTCTTGTTACGATGATTTTCCACTTCACTCTGAAATTCTTTGAACTTTTCAAATGTTTCAGACTTATGTTTCATTAAGTAGATATACCCATATCTGCTCAAATCATTTGTGAAGGTGAGAAAATGACGATACCCACCGCGAGCCTCAATATTCATTGGACCACATGCATCAGTATGTATGATTTCCAACAAATCCGTTGCACGCTCCATTGTTCCGGAGAACGGCATTTTAGTCATCTTCCCCATGAGGCATGGTTCGCAAGTACCAAGTGATTCATAATCAAGTGATTCATAATCAAGTGATTCCAGAAGTCCATCATTATGGAGTTTCTTCATGAGATTTACATCAATATGACCCAAACGGTAGTGCCACAAATAAGTTGTACTATCATTACCAACTCTATATCTTTTGGCTTCAATATTATGAATATGTGTATCACTACTATCGAGATTCAACACAAATAGACCACTCTTCAAGGGTGCATGATCATAAAAGATATTACTCATATAAATAGAACAACCATTATTCCCAGATTTAAATGAATAACCGTCTTGCATCAAATAAGATCCAGATATAATGTTCATGCTTAACGCTGGCACCAAATAACAATTATTTAGGTCTAAAACTAATCCCGAAGGTAGATGTAGAGGTACCGTGCCAACGGCGATCACATCGACTTTGTAACCATTTCCCACGCACATCGTCACGTCGTCCTTAGAAAGTCTTCGCTTAATCCGCAGTCCCGGTTTCGAGTTGCAAATATTAGTAACAAAACCAGTATCAAATATAGAGGTGCTACTGCGAGCTCTAGTAAGGTACACATCAATAACATGTATATCACATATACCTTTGTTCACCTTGCCATCCTTCTTATCCGCCAAATACTTCGGGCAATTCCTCTTCTAGTGACCAGTCCCTTTGCAGTAGAAGCACTCAGTCTCAGGCTTAGGTCCAGACTTGGGTTTCTTCTCTTGAGCAGCAACTTGTTTGCCGTTCTTCTTGAAGTTCCCTTTCTTCTTCCCTTTACCCTTTTTCTTGAAACTGGTGGTCTTTTTGACCATCAACACTTGATGCTCCTTCTTGATTTCTAACTCCATAGCCTTTAGCATTATGAAGAGCTCGGGAATCGTCATATCCATCTCTTGCATATTATAGTTCATCATGAAGCTCTTGTAGCTTGGTGGCAGTGATTGAAGAACTCTGTCAATGACACTATCAACCGGAAGATTAACTCCCAGCTGAGTCAAGTCGTTATCCTATGAGACATTCTGAGTATATGTTCACTGACAGAACTATTCTCCTCCATCTTGCAGTTGTAGAACTTATTGGAGACTTCATATCTCTCAATTAGGGCATTTGCTTGAAATATTAACTTCAACTCCTAGAACATCTCATATGCTCCATGACGTTCAAAATGTTGTTGAAGTCCGGGTTCTAAGCCATAAAGCATGCACTACAAAAACAGACACATCCGTGACATTTTGGGCCGAACGAATTTTTTTCTGTCATACATATGACACTTCTATGACAATAATTGTGACAAAACCCAGTATCATCATAGATGTGGTGGGCTCCTACTTCTATGACAAAAAATCATGATAGAAAATGGGCTTTTCATCATGGGCGGGCCGGAGACGCAGCTGCATGACATTCTTTGGGCCGTCCACGACGGAAAAAACCGTGGTAGAAGAGAGGGGGAGGAAAATTTTGGGGAGTTCCCGGTTACAGTGGGAGGTCAGGGGCCGAGCGATGCACGTTTCTCTCGTACACGTACACGCGTGTGTGCGAGGCGTTGGCTCTAACTGAACCCGAGCGAGGCGTTGGGCTCTAACTGAACCTGAGCGATTGCACTACAGGCTACGCGTTACTGAACCCGAGCGATCGACCGATGGCTGTTAACTGAACCCGATCGAGCGATTCCTTCGCTACTGCTGCTAACTAAAGCCGATCGATTGGATGAACAGTGAGCATTGCGGGGGGGGGGGGGGGGGTTGGATGAACAGTGAGCGGTGGCGTTGCCTCTAGATGAACAGGACCCCGTGGTGTGGTGGAGAGCTGGATGAACAGTAGACGGTGGAGGGGTGCCCGTGGAGGGGTGGTTGAACAGGACCCCATGATGTGGAGGGCTGGATGAACAGTAGACGGTGGAGGGGTGCCCGTGGAGGGGTGGTTGAACAGTAGCCGGTGGAGTAGCGCGTGGTGGAGGCTGGATGAACAGGAGCCCGTGGAGGCTGGAGGAGGTCGACGGTAGCCCGTGGAGGCTGGAGGAGGTCGACGGTAGCCCGTGGAGGCTGGAGGAGGTCGATGGTGGAGATGAACAGTATCCCGTGGAGTCCCATTTTGCGGTACGCCACACCCCTCCCGATGAACAGGACCCCTGTTTCGACCATAGGAGGTCCGTTTCATCCGTTTTGCGGTACGCCACACCCCTCCCGATCAACTGGACCCCCGTTTCGACCGTAGGAGGTCCGTTTCGTCCATTTTGCGTTACGCCACACCCCTCCTGATCAATAGGACCCCCGTTTCGACCGTAGGAGGTCCGTTTCCTCCGTTTTGCGGTACGCCAGACCCCTCCCGATGAACAGGATCCCGTTTCGAATGTGGCCGGTCGAACACAAGGCCGTTTCCTCCGTTCTGCGATACGCCAGGCCTCGTTTCCATCGCATGTTCCGTCCAAGCCCTCCCGATGAACACGACCACGCATTTCGTTTCGACCCAGCCGGTTGGCTCCCACGCGTTCCGTTGCCTCCCGATGAACACGACGCATTCCATTGCCTCCGCATGAACACGACGCATTCCGTTGCCTCCCCATGAACACGACGTATTCCGTTGCCTCCCCATGAACACGGCGACGATGCTGTTTCTCCGTTCCGACCCAGCCATGTACACGAGCCCTGGCCGTACGTATGCGCGAGTAGGCGTTCGAGATCCCGCCCGTATGTACACATACGTGGCCGTATTTTCTTTCTTGCACCCTGGCCGCTGTACGTATGTGTACATGCTACGCGCGTGCCTCTACTACGACACGTGCGCGCCTCTACATCCACCAGTATATATGTACATACACGTTCGCGACCAGAATGACAACGCTACGTACGCTTCGACCAGGTGGGTCCCGACTGTCAGGCACTTCCTTGCGTGCGAAGATGTAGATGGTGGGTCCCAGCAGTCAGGGGGAAACGTTTTTTTTCTCGAAATACGGTGGCCCGTCGGTGGGTCCCCGCTGTCAGGTGGAGGAATAATTATTTTGCACGTAATGAGGCACTTCCTTGCTGCGGCCGTGGACCCAGCTGTCAGCCTCTCCACGTACAGTCCACGTCCGATGGAAGCCGTTCCTTGACCACGTTGACCACGCCGCGCTGAGAGCACCAGGGCGGTGGACGATGGCGAGGCCTAGCAAGGGGACGACACGTAGCCGGGGAAGACGCGACAGTGTATGCCAACGCATAGAGGAGTACGAGGGTTCACTGGTTCGTTGCGGTGTGAGGCTGCCGTGGCCGTAGAATAACAGGGTGTGTGGGTGAGTAAAGGGATGCCCTGGCCAGCAGTGGGAGTAGTAGGGGGTGGTGAGGCCTCCGCCGCATCGCAGCCGGCCACGGGAGGCAGGAGCACGAGGCACGATCGGCGCTGGTTTGGGCGGCTAGAGCAAGAAGACCAGAGGTTGAAGAAGCACTACGGCCGTTGGATGGACATCATACGGTCACTGGAGCTAGAATCGTGCATATTGACTAAGTTGACAAAGCCCTCCGTCCCCGTCAACTTAGTAGGCCCACAAGTCAGCCTGCCACTATACTGGGTCCCAGCTAACAGGGGGAGTACTCATTTTTTTGTGCGTAATAAGGAGGCACTTCCTTGCGTGCGAAGATATAGCTGGTGGGTCCGAGCTGTCAGCGGCGGTAACATTTTTTTCGTGAAATACAGAGGCCCTTTCGGTGGGTCCCTGATGTCAGGTGGAGGAATCATTATTTTGCGCGTAATAAGGAGGCATTTCCTTGCGTGCGGCCGTGGACCCAGCTGTCGGCCTCTCCACGTACAGTCCACTTCAGATGCATGTCGGTCGGTGACCACGTTGACCAGGCTGCGCCGAGAGCACCAGGGTGGTGGACGACGACGAGGCCTAGGAAGGGAACGACACAGAGGCAGGGAAGACTCGGAAGTTGTTTCCCACACGGAGGGGAGTACGACTGTACGAGGGTTTACTGGTTCGTCTGCCATCGCCGGAGAATAACAGCAGGTGTGGGTGAGTAGAGGGATGGCTAGGCCAGCGATGGGAGTACGGTGGGGCGGTGAGGCCTGCGCGGCAACATAGCCGGCCGTGGGGAGGAGGGAGCAGGCAGTCCTGCCGGCACTTGTTTGAGCGGCTGGAGCAGGAAGAGCAGAGATTGCAGAAGCACGACGGCCGTTGGATGGCCATCCAACAGTCACTGCTTGTGCGTCAACCTTTTTTAGGAAAGCCTCAAATCTGTGGAAAACAACATATTTCCCATCTGCCATTATTTCTAATAATTTACAGCCCATTTGCTAATTATTAAGGTTTTTTGGAGCCCATATTCTTTTTGTTAGCATTACAACCCATATTGTCGCCACGGTTAAAAAATTATACGAATTTTTGCATATTTAGGTGCGGTCCGAACTGTTTTTAATCCCGAAATTTCGACTCACATTCAAACTGATTTTAAAAATAAATGTATATCAATATAAAATCCAACAAATTCTCCACACATAAAAATTAATGTAATTTAAAATCTCGAAATGAAAAAAAGAAATTTTAAACTAATTGCTGGTTTGATGTGTTTTAAAAATGTACAACCCATTTCTCATTACTGATGGACCATTTTCTCGGCCAGCCGAATGAAAGCTCTCCTCGTCTTGAAAGATTTGCAGCCCAACAGGCCTGACATAGCGACTTACTTGGCAAATCATAAAAAAACTGGGCTGTGGCCGTGGACCCAGCTGTCAGCTTCTCCACGTACAATACTCTTCCGATGGAATGTCCTTGACCACGTTGACCACGCCGCACCGAGAGCACCAAGGCGGTGGACGACGGCGAGGCCTAGGAAGGGGACGATGCGGAGCCGGGGAAGACGCGGCAGTGGATGCCCACGCGGAGAGGAGTACGAGGGTTCACTGGTTCGGCTTCGGTGTGAGGCTGCCGTCGGCGCAGGGCCTGGCTAGCGGTGGGAGTAGTAGGGGGTGATGAGGCCTCAACGGCAGCACAGCCGGCCACTGGAGGCAGGAGCAGGCGGTCTCCCCGGCGTTGGTTTGGGTGGCTGGTGCAAGAAGAGCAGCGATTGAAGAAGCAGCAGGACCATTCGATTCAAATCCAACGGTTACTGCTGCTAGAATCGTTTGTTGACTAAGTTGACAAGCCCTGCGTACGCGTCAACTTAGTAGGCCCACAGGTCAGCCTCCCAACCGGTGCGCCCCAGATGTCAGTGGGAGGAATCATTTTTTTCGCGTAATAAGGAGGCAGTTGATTGCGTGCGGCCAGGCCAGCGGAGGGAGTAGGGTGGGCCGGGGAAGCCTGTGCGGCATCACAGCGGGCCATAAGAGGAGGGAGCAGGCAGTCCCGCCGGCGCTAGTTTAGGCGGCTAGAGCAGGAAGATCGGAGATTGAAGAAGCACGTCGGCCGTTGGATGGACATCCAACAGTCATTGCTGCTAGAATCGTGTGTTCACTGACAAAGCCTTGCGTAAACAAGCCAGCCTCGAAATCTGTGGTGTGTACAGCCCATTTGCTATTATTTTTATAATTTTTACTCATTTTCTAATTCATATGGAATTTATTGCAACCCGTTTTCCATTTTTAGAATTGCTGGCCATTTTCTAGTCAGTACCAGGGTCAAAAAATTAACTAAATATGTGGGAAATTTTGAAAAAAATCGCAAATTTTTGCCGGGGAACGAAATATTCTTAATCCAAAAATTAATAGCCATACTAAAACAAGTTTAAAAATAAATTAGTACTATGCCATGTTAAATCCAATGAAATACGTATAAGATATCAGTGAAGAACAAAAACAAAAAAAGAAACTTATATCCCATTTGCTATAATTTTTTTGGAATTTTCAACCCCTTTTGATATTACTTTTAACAGACACTGACCATACTCTTAAGCCAGGCCAGAATGCATCCCTCCTCGTCTTGAAAGATTTGCAGCCCAGTAATTCGGAGAAAACAAATAGGCCTAGCTTGGGTATTCTTCAAAAAGAAATACTAGGCTACCTATTTTCCCAAAGAACTGGTGCATGAGCATTTAGCTTTATTTATTTACTTATTTATGTTTAGGGGACCATGAGCATGTACCTGGGCCGGATTCATGTGAGAGCCTCCCTTCCAGTTAATTATGGGCTTCTCTATTGGGCCTTCATCAGTGGGCTGCATGTTATCAACAAGTGGAAAATGTGTTCCATACGAAAAATAGTATGCGCTACGTACGGTACAGGGCACTAAAGGATTGAACCGTGCAACGACTTCCAAAACATTGTGTTTGTCGTTATAACAACACATTTATTCAACCAACAGACGAAATATACTACTGATTGTACATTGAAAACAGCTGCAGCAACCAGGGCTAGGGATGCAACAGAAGCAGTAAGCAGGCCAGAAGAGTGAAGGCCTCCACGACCATCTAGCTGCCGCGACCGTCGACGAGCACCATCCAAGACGTGTTCATGCCGACCCAGTACATAGCGTTAATGTAGTTGAGGCTGATGGGGATCGGATCGCAGTCAAGGGGGTTGATGCTCGCCACCCTACAATCATTATGCTGCGTGACACGCCGTTTCTGAAGATCAGGCGGCATCAGCAAGCAAGGAGCTGGCTTAAAAAGCTCCGGCCTGAGGGCTTTGAGTAAACGGTACAACCCCGACGAGCACGCGGCGAGCGGTATGGTACTGAGATTGTCCACACGCGAAACAATTAGCTTGATTACCTCGGTGGGGAGCAAATTCCAGCCACTCTTTTGGCGGACGCTGCTCGGTTTTGCCATTGTTAGTGCTTGGGTTTCGGACGAGGGGGAGGCGCCTTAGCGGGGATGGAAGATTGGATGAGATTATGTGCGGACAAAGATGGAGAAGCGAATATGTGCTGCGGGAAGTGGACAGGTGATGATGACTACAGCATGCCGCTTGACTTACGAGACACATACCAGCAGCGTAGGGTCATGTCGATGCCAGACAACTTGCTTGAGTGATCACAGTACTGGTACTCCCTACAGTGCTATGCCCTAACTTGCTTGAGTAGAGTAGTAGAGTAGGACTCTGCTCTACTACTAGCACCTGAGGAGTAGTATATTCTAATCTAAAATAGTTACGAACTTCAATGCCCGAGCGTGGAACGGCTATGAACCGTGCTCAAAGACCATGTCTACGTGGTGTTTGGACATGGACGACAACCTCAACACCAACGGTCCTGCTCCTGTTGCACCGTATGTGTTTCTGTCCTTCCTGTTCGAAATCATGGTAGAATTCATGATTTATTTTGTGCTTATTCGGATTAAATCTCGTAGTAACTTGCTCATATATTCAACTGACGCAACGTCCCCTACAGCCACTCCCGTTTCATGGACGGCTTGGTCGATGCCTCCAAGGAGCCTTTCGTCCACTTCTATGAGTGCCCGATGCCGTTTTGTGGCTCGCTGACGGACATGGTGCATCACCTCACGGATGCGTGCATCGGTCACTACTGGCCCTTGGTGGAGAACATCAAGTACGAGACGTGCTACCCGTTCACCATGACGGAGTCGCTGGAGAATCACCGTCGCCTGCTAGTCTCGGAGGAGGACGGCAGCGTCTTCCTCTTGATCATGGGCACCGACGAGGCCCGCGCAGGCCGCCGCCCCGTCTCTATAATGTGCATCAGGGGCGATGCCGCTGACGCTCACACTGACACGAGGCCGATGTACGGGTGCGTGGCCAGTGTTACTACCCTCCGGGTCACGTGGGCGGCGACATCGGCCTCATCGAACGGACTTGGACTCTGGGGAGCTGGGACTATCCCGCCAATGTGGACTTGGAAAACCCATGGCATCCTTTACCCGCCGACGCGGTGCACGTGGACTCCAAGGAGGTTCACCTGGACATACGCATTATCAAGTTAAATGTTGATCATTAGTCTTCGCTCAATGTAATCCGCTGTCTAAGCATGTGGAGACTTCCATGCAGGATCTTGCTCTATTGCAGTATTGCGCATGAATAAAAGTGTATCCGTTTATGGTTTAGTCGAGAATCTTCCATATATGAATTTTTACTACAGTACTGGTGAAAGACTTACGATGAACCATTTCTTACATCTCCACTGCCCGCTTGCAAGTCATCCTGATTTAATCCCTCCGTCTAGGTGTATAAGGGCATGGTTAATATTACTTAATAGTATAGCCAACTGTTGACTATAATAAAGTGCCATGTCATCTGTAGCTAACATGTATAACAATCGATACTCAAAAACCAATTCTTAAAGATCATTTCTTGCAAAGCACAGTAAGTGTTATTTCTTCAAAGTTTTGGATGCAAGTTTTGGGCACCTTACTACTATAGATTAGTACGACCAAAAATTGAACTAACATTATATATAGTACGATAAATGCTGATGCATGTCACCTAAAATTATATCATTCAAAACTATGTTCAAATACGAATCCAACGATATAGTTTTTGTTGACATGCACTAACATTTGGTCAGTTAAATCTTCAGTCAAATTCAATGGGGGACTAATAAACCATGACCGATGTAGTACAAGTGTAGAGGTCGGCGCTGCACGGGAGTCTCACCTCTCACCCCGCTCCTGGTGCGGCAGTAAAGTCGTCATATCACAAAACCCAACCACACCCAGTAATAAGTGGCCTGGTAAAATAAACGGACAAGCAACCATCACATCCCTCCGTCTTTTTGCATTTCATCTCTCTGCATTTACTTTCTCTGGTTCATCTCGCACACTCGATCCCTAGCTACTACTCCTAGGGCTAGTTCTTTTGGCGGCTTCCCCAGCTTTTCCCACAAGACTAGTCACAGTGGAGAGTACTACTCATCTATTTGGGCTTCTAAACTACTACTCCGTCCTGGTTTATTCCTCACCATTGTAATTTGTGCTAAATTTTGACCAAAGATTTAACTGGTTTATTCCTCACCATTGTAATCCCTTAGTCTAGGTGTGTAAGTCATCTTACGAAAACCAAATAATCCCAAAACACTTAGGCGCGGTGCATTAACTTCTACCTCGTTTCTTGTTTCTTGACATATCAACCAATAAGAGATAAAGAGTGTGCATGCTTTTAATGACTTGAGATATCAAACACGACATGCAGTGGTTAGTCCATTGCATGCAATACTATTAATTAGCAAATAAACATTAACGTTTCTCGTTTTCTCCTCCTCCTTGGTCACGGTGCACAGCCTAAGATGACTTACTCACCTAGACGGATTGAGTAGTGCATGTGACATGCACTAACATTTCATTAGTTAAATTTATGATCAAAATTTGACACAGATTACAATGGGGACCAATAAACCAGGATGGAGGTAGTAGTTATGGGATTACTAATCTAGAAGCCTAAAAGAACTGGCCCCTGGTACTCCTACTAGTAGTAGTACTCAAGTTGGAATTCCAATTGCACGGCACAACTTGTTAGGCAAAAAATTCGATACAAGGTGTAGGAAGCGGTTTGGGAATTTGCATGCCTTTCCAACCAGTGAGATACTCCGTACAAAGTACGACAGAGAAATAACCACAGAGAAGGAAGCTAAAAGTAAACAATCAAACAGGCATTTTTGCATTTGTTTTGCATTGAATCGTTTCACAAGCTTGACTAGTGCTGTTTTTCTACTTTTACAAAAACCGCATCGTAATGTTAAAACGTGCATTTGCACGTACTCCCTCCGTCTGGGTTTATTAGGCCTAAAGACAACTTCTCTTAGACCAAGACACATAGTAATTTTCTCACATTAATTCTTCCATTCCACTCCCAGTGCACTCTCTCACATGCATGCAGCCAATGAAAGAGCACACGTGAAGTGTATTAACTTTTCAGCCATGGCACCAACAACAATAGCTTTCAATACAACCAATGAAATGGTTGCATGCATGCACCTTTCCAACGCGGGGCCTTATAAAAGGGGACATGCAATAGTAGTACTCCCTCCGTCTAGGTGTATAAGTCTTCCCTCCTTGGTCACGGTGCACAACCAAAGATGACTTATTGACCTGGACGGAGGGAGTAGCACAGTCTGCAAGCATATATCGAGAGAGACATGTAGTGCGATAGTATATAGTAAAGTTTGTGCTATATGCACGTACTTGCAAAATGCGTACGAATACACAAGGTTTCCAAACTTTCCCTTTTACATACTTAATTAAGGACGCTAAAAATTCCTGAATGTTCGGGTTTTATCATTTGCGTCCCAAAACTAATGAGATCGCCTTATGAAACAAAAATTATACTCCTCCTAAAAGCCACGGCGCTCGCAGGAGCGCTTGCGGCGCGCCACGAGTGCCCTGGTGCGCGGCCGTTTCCCAGCGCGCCGACACAATGCCTCTTCCTCAGCCTCGCAACTCGCGAGGTGCTGATTGGCGGCTTGCCAGCGGGCGAGCGCGATCTCACCGGTGTGGTGATCCGGCGCCAACAGGTACTCCTCACTGGAAGCATGCACCCGGTCCACGTACCGCCAAGCATAGATGAGGCGCTTGGGCCCGACTGCACTTAGGGCGTTGGCACAGGCGTCCTCCGCCACCCTGACGGCCCTCGCACGAGCCTTCTGCCAAAGAGCCAATTGCCTGACTCTCTCGGACGCGACATAGGCCTCCCAGGCAGCTTGTTCCGCGGTGCGCTTCTCTTCCTCGGCCTTCTTCTCCGCCTCTATTTTGGCACGCTCTGCTGGAGGCAAAGACTCCCACAAGGCGACATCCATTTCTTTCCAAAGCTCCTCAAGGCTGGGGGGCTCGGCGGGCGGCGCGGCGTTCTCCTCATAGTAGGGAGCCGACGCGTCCTCCGGCGCGCATGCTGGCGAGATTGGGAACACCGACGCGTCCACCTCGACGCGTCACGGCGAGGAGCGGAACGCCGACGCGTCCTCCTCGACTAGTGGCGGCGAGGAACGGAACGGCGACGCGTCGCGCCACGGCGAGGAGCGGAACACCGATGCGTCCTCCTCGACTAGTGGCGGTGAGGAACGGAATGGCGACGCGTCGCATAGCGGCAAGGAGTGGAACACCGACGCGTCCTCCTCGACTAGTGGCAGCGAGGAACAGAACGATGACGCTTGACCGTCCACGCGGTGCAGCGAGGGGCTCCTAGGGCTTGGGAGGGGCGATGCCATGGTGGTCGACGTGAGAGGGAGGGGGATGAGATAGCGATGAACGTGAACATGAGGGGGAGGAGATATCAATGTCGTGGGAGGCGCAGTATTTATAGCGAGTAATGGCACACCTACATAAGATATGGACTGAGCTGCACTGACTTAACTGCAGGTCCAATTGCATCAGTGACAAGTGGGCCAGACCCCTGTTGGGCCCATATGTCAGTGACCCAATGTACCTGCAGTTAAGTAACAACTACGTGGGCATATTTGTTGGAGTAAATTACGGGGTAGCGAAGGGGTGGAAGTATTTATGGTCACAACGGATTGGAAGAGCGTGGGGGGAGGAGAGTCATGCATGCAGATTAAATTAACCCCGCTAAAAATGATATTTTAAACATGGCTAATCGATCTGTGGGAACTGGCGAGCCACCGCGCTCCAAGTCGTTCACCTGTGGTCCCGACCATCAACTCCTACGGATCAAATTATCACGCGAGCTGACTATTCATACAAAGGTGCTCCACCATGTACCCGGTACCCGCGAATGCAGCAATCGTGCACCTAGGGTTTTAGGGTTTATTTGTTAACGTCGCCTTTACGTAACACTCATGTGTGCGAGACAACGAGAGGCCGACTGCGTGCGTGCGCCTCTTCTCTTCGTATATGTACTCCACCGTTTGTCTGGTGTCCAAAAAATTATAATAACTACTAGAAATGTGCTAATGCATTGCCACTCGATCAAAGTAGATTAATACATATTCACCGATTTAATAGAAAAAAAGTCTAGTTTTGAAATACGTATATCACTAAAAATATGTTATGTTTCACTCAAAATATATTCCTTTGGCGGTTTTGATGAGATAAGGGAGGAATGTTGTTGGTTTCAAGATTCGAGAAGTGGTATATGTCTAATTTCTACTCTTACTAGCAAGATGCCCGTGCGTTGCACGGAACATCAAGATCTTGTGGGAGGAAAGGATGAACAAGGGAAGGCCTTATCTGCAAATGTGGTGAAGAGTGCGGGTAAATTGCCATATTTTCCTTCCTATCCGTCAGATATAAATCGGACGACCTACATTGCAGGAGGCAGGCCCACCATCATCACCAACTCTATTTTTTATCCCTACTCTTATAAAAAGCATTGTCGGTGATGATCGTGTGCCTGCCATCCTGCAATATAGGCCGTCCGATCTATATCTGACGGATAGGAAGGAAACTATGGCAATTTTGCAAAAAGATACCCACACCCCTCTCCACATTTGCAAATAAGGCCTTCCCTCGTTCACCCTTTCTCCCACAAGATAAACTACTCATACAAATGCATCTTGATGTTCCGTGCAACGCATGGGCATCTTGCTAGTTGTTGCAAAAAGCCCATGTGTGTGTGAGAGAGAGGGAGAGTGGAGGAGGACGGAGTGCATGTGTGACAAAGACACAAGGAGTGTGTGTGCGATAGGTATCAGCTTAAAATGAGGCGATAGTGTGTGTGTGCATGATCGAGAGGGCATGTATCAACAAGGGAAGAAAAATCTACATAGATACAAGGATCGGGAGGGAGACATGTATGCGATGGTGGAAGCACGAGTGTGCGGGTGTATAAACCTATCTAGAGGCTAGCTAGTTGATAAATGTTTGTGAGAGAAATATGAGTCGGGGTGCGAAAGCGAGAGTTTTGTGTGTGAGAGAGAGAGATGGTAGTCGGGAAGGGGAGTGGAAGCAGGAGTTGTGTGTGTGTGTCTATGAGAGAGAGAGAGAGAGGAGACGGTAGTCGGGGTTGTCTGATCGGTAAACAAATGAATAATGCCAGTCTGGGATGGAGACGAAAAGGAGACCGCTACAAATGTTGTGTCTACAGGAGAGAGAGAGTAGTTTTAGTGGTTTGAGTCATATGTAGAGACATATAGGGTGTGTGAGAGAATCCCATAGAGAGAAAGAAAAAGTGAAAGACGAGTGGAGACTGTGTGTGTGGTGGTGAAAAAGAAAGCTTAGGTACTGAGTGATACCAGAGAAAAGTAGAGACGTGAGAGATAATGAAAACCGTGTAATGTATAATGATAGGGAGAGTGTGACACTTCTCAAGGGAGACATCGAGAGACCATGTTTGCGAGGATAGGAGAAACATTAAGTGAGCGTGCGGGTGAGCTGGAGAAAAGAGAGTGATAGCTACCTGAAGGAGCATGCATGCGAGAGAGATGGGCGTGAAAGGAGTGAACAAAAAAGGGATTCAAATATTTGAATTCGAGATGATGATACATGTACTCCATACTCAAACCAAAATTGATCTATCAAACATGCATACTCATATGAATTCATGCACATCTATGTTATTTAATATGTAGATATTACTGATCCATACATTTTAGTAGAACATAATTTGGTTAATTTTTTCGAATTCAACCTTAAGATTTCGAGATCGTTGTATTTGTAAATCATCTTATACATATAAAGGAGCAGAATTCTTTGTTGTGCTTTTGAAAGTATATATATATATATATATAAATGATGTATATAGAATGTAATTCCAATTGGAAATGGATCCCGCCCAAAAAAAATAGAATACAAACGGGATTCGAATTGAGTGGGCACGGTAAACGTGCACTCTGCAAAATTTGAGCGAAGCGGGGAAAGTCGCAGTAACCGCCCGAAACCAAAATCTGCGAGATGGAAATCACTACTGCCTATCCCTGCCACGCAAAGCCTATCTGCTGGATTTCTATAGGTTTCAATAGGGGTAGGTTTGTAATTTCACCCAAACGTGACGTAACCTCCTCTCACCCGGATTCATACATGGTGGGCACCAAAACACAGTGTGTCCTCGGCCGAAATCGACTCCCTCCTTGATTCATATTCATACACGGTGGGCGCCAAAAACAAACTCTCGTCGGCAAATATTCGGTGTATGCGAGATTACTGTCCTATCCCCAACCGACTAATGTTGCTGTGATGTAGTAGAAATTTGAAACGAGGGCTAAGTTTGTAAATTTCCTCGCATTTGAGACAAGCGCGCCCTGAATACATGGTTCCCCCCTTCCTCTCTACCTCCCATCTCCCCATTCATACTCCGTGGGCGCCAAAACACCCTCTCCACCCCACCCTCCTCCGTCCGCCGCTGTCCACCACCCCATCCACCGCCGTCCTCCTCCACCATGCCGGAGCTGATACCCCGACGCCACCGTCCATTACAAGAGATCGACCTCTCTCATCCACGGCGTCGGACCGGGATCCTTGCATCCCATCCTCTCACTTCATCAGCGCCGCCGTCCACCTTGCTGGCGCCGCTCCTATGACCATCTTGTCCACCGCGCCCCGCCGCCACCGTCTCCCCTCCTAGATCTGCCTCCACGTCGCCGATAGCCATCGCTACCGCAACACCGTCAAATTCCCAGCAGATGCGTACACGGCGCCGCACCAGAGGCGGTACTCTTTCGTATCTGCTCAACTTATTTATCGCAACAAGAAAATAGATCGCCACTACTTTACTCTGATTTCTTGTCTTGGTTGCCAAGTTGCCTTTGTCCGGTTTGCACCTTCAGATCCGCCATGGCATGCTCAACACTATACTCCCAATGCTTATGGTTTTCCCCTTTTATATTCCACACTAGTTAAATCGCAGTAGACTAAATTTCAAAATTGGGCCAGTTGATTTTTCAGAGCTCTCCGGAGTTCGCTGGTGTGATCGAAGGGGCTCGAGTGGTTGTGGGGCCTCGCCGAATGAAGAAAACTCGACGCAGGTGGGGGTTGGGGCGGGGGTGGGGGGTGGGGGTGGCGGAGGAACACAAGCGGTGGGGGCCGGTGGTCCGGCCGGCGGCCCATGCAGTGTTCTGTATGGGAAGAATCAGAGACGAGGAAGAAGAAGGGTTAGGAGACGTAGGATCTTCATCCAACCGCCTGAAATGGTCGAGAGACAGCTGGGAGTTGCATTCTTAATGCGCTCTGGTTCATCATGTGTGGGCACTGCGCAACCAACATTTTATTATCCAAAATCAGCTTGCTCTTCTTTACCATGTTCCTCTTCCGTTCTTCTTTAATATGTATTCTCTCCGTTCCTAAATACAAGTCTTTGTATAGATTCCACCATGGACTACATATGGAGCAAAATGAGTGAATCTACACTCTAAAATGTATCTGGATACATCTGTATGTGATCCATAGTGGAAATCTCTACCAAGACTTATATTTTGGAACGGAGGGAGTATGATAGTAGTATAGTATGTTCCTTGTACCGAAGATGAGCAGGGACATTTGCAGTGTAGATGTCTATATGGTCGGTTGTGATGGGCACTTTGAGCCTCTTTGATTCGTAGGATCTTGTAAACATAGGAATAGGATTTATACTGGCCTGCCCACTTGAATCCTATAAGAATAGCAAGGAAATGTGGGGAGCTGTGTCGCCTTTGAGAGTTACACTGTTATTAACAGTACCACACCTTCACTTAAAGAGAGTTGGTATCCGAAGCCTTTCTAGCCGTACCGACAATACTAGCACATATATTCCAGCAAGTTCCACTTTGCTGATTTTACTCTGATGCTTAAGGTTTTCCCGTTATATCTACACTATGATCCGTGTAGCTGCTTTGTGTCGCACTAGCAGCAGTCCACTCTTGAAGCTAAACACTTCAATGACTTACAAAATTGGCACCAAGTCATTGAGTGCCATTCTGGATGCAATGAAACTCATACGCTCCCCACCTGTTGATTCTTGGTCAGAATATGATCCTAATGACTATTCTAACGTCGAGGAGTCAAAAGGCAGATGGCCTGTCCTGTTCACCCATCAAGGTGCCTATTCTAATTTGGCAATGTTTTATTGATTGCGGGTATCTTGCATATGTTGTCTTGCATTTCTTCTACTTTGTTGCACCGCCATCGTCTGCTTAGTTTACTCATCATATATGTCGAGATGCCATGCCCATCCATTATCAATACATATTCCATCTGTCATCATACCATGTTTTTCCACTCAAATGGTTTTCTTGTGCATCAGACATCAAAAAGGAAGAGGGTGATTGCCGAACCTGAAGGAGCACCAGCAAAGTCCTTGAAAAATGTGGTGGTGCCGGAGAAATCAGACAGCACCCCACTTATATTGGCTGTACAACTAGCGACACAAATTGTAGGACCGACTCCAGCAGACTCTACCCATACTTCACTAGACAAACCACTAGCCCCACCACACAGGACCTGCACTCCAGCAAAAGGTATACCGATTTCATTTGCCATAGCACCAGCTGTACCACAGAAAAATCCCACTCCAGCAAAAAGTACATCAAGTCCACCGGCCGAAGACCTATCCCAACTGTAGAGACGGCCAATTCCTGCAGATTGGAACCCCATTCCATTTATTTGCAGTTTAAAAGAAAATGCTTTCAATGTTGTTAGGGACTACGTGCATATATTCCCATCACGGGAAGATTATTGTGAAGACAAACACCATTTTCACATCTTCCTATCCAACTTACGTGTAAGTGCTATTATTCATGGTTATTATTTTCCTGTTTTCTACCGATTGAACACATCAATGATTTACATTACATTGTTGTAACTAGGCGAGGGTCAATCTGGATAGTCATGACGAGCAAAGCTTGCTTGTGGTTTTCAAGGAAGCATTGCAGCAGTATTGGTGTTACCTGAGGAAATCACACTTTGATGGCAAGTCTACAAACGAATTTCCGGTGAAGTCTCTTGTGCTAAATTTAGAAGACATTGAATGGAAAAACCTTGTTATGCACTGGTCTTGTTCCCAGGATGAGGTACTGTCTATGAAATCACATGACAATTTGAACTTCTACTTTTCCGCATGTGCCTTACGGATCTTTTTTGCAGGAAATCTGCTCGAAGAAGAATTCCGGTTTGACATGAACGACAGGATGTCGCAAATATGCTGCCCGCTGCTTTTCTCTTGTTAGTACCTGTTGTCCTGTATCACTGTACTTGCATACATACCTGGTTCATTATGTGACAGCAATATGCATGATAGCTTGCTTATCAATTGTTCGCTCCAAATTATCTGATCTATATGAATGGTTACATTAGTGTAGAATATATCCAATGCCAATGTTTTTTAGCTCTGCATTGTTATTGTAAGTACATGCTGTCCTTTATCAGTGTACTTATAATGACAGGTAGTTGTTCATGTACCATCACTCTGTAGCTTATTTTTCTTTGCCCTCCATTTTCTACACATCAGATCTATATTTACTCTTACCATAAGGTTCATACTGAAGGAGTTTAGCTGTGCATTGCTCTTGGCTGTACCTTTTGCCTGTATCGCTGCACTTACATTTATAGCTACTTGGTTATGTAGCATCACTCTTCATCTTATCTTAAATATTCTCCATTTTTTTGTATATTATCACATCTATATTTACTATTAACAAAATGTAGAATAAAGGCAATGCTTTTGAAGAAGATTCTGTGGTAAACTTCTTGAATTGCCCCCCATCAGCATGGACAAGGCCTTTATAGAGCCTGTCTTCAACAATAATGTAAGTTTGTCCATCTCAAGCCTTCAAACTTTGTTGTATATATTTGGTTAGGCATGACTGTAACAGCTGTTTATTTTTGGTGTTTGCATCAAATTGCTTGTTTAAAGTTTATTATGTAGTTCATAAACAAAAGTTTGTCCTTTCTCAATTTAAGTTTTCAGTTGTACAACCAAGTTCCTTCTTCATACCATGTAAATTAAACTATACAGAGCAAGTGATCTTCTTTTGCACTTCATGTATGGTTCTGTTCTTCATCCGTAATCTAGTGGTGTGGTGAACCTACCCACTACAGCACAATGTCATATTCTACAATGTATTAACTATGAACAATGTCATATCATTCTACTATTATTTAAACTGTCTCTTTATTTTCCAATCTGAAATGGTATAAATTGACAACACACTAACCATTGATACTTATGAGTTCTTGATCTGTAATCCAGTGGTGTCATGAAGCTGCCAACTCCTTCACAATGTCATTTCCTGCCATGTCTTGACCTGAACAATACCATATTGTGTTAATGCAATTTTAAACTGTGTCACTTTATTCGTCAGTAAGAAATGTGATGAATTGTCAGCACTGATACTTTTATGTGCAAAACCTATCATATGTCTGCTTGTTTATCTTTCAGAGTGAGGAAGATATAAGTGTTGAACAAGTGCAGTCTCATCATCTTGCTCAGCTGCTTGCGCTGCAGCTCCCCAGTAGGGCTAACCTTTCTTGAACTCTATTGAAGTGTTGTCGGTTTTGTATATTATTTTGTCGGCGTGTTTATTTGCACTGGTGGCGATCTTTGATGCCCAGTGTATGTAATCTGCTGTCTGCTTGTGCTTTATTATCATAGTGGGGAACTTTGATGCCCAGTGGATGTAATATGCCGTAATTTATTTATTGTATAGTCTAGGTTTTTTCTTATTCACGATGCTACAGTTATTTTACTGTATATATATCCTGTCTTTGCAATAAACCGGCCAAACTGTAAAATTACGGTACTTGATACGTCTCCAACGTATCTATAATTTTTGATTGCTCCATGCTATATTATCTACTGTTTTGGACATTATTGGGCTTTATTATCCACTTTTATATTATTTTTGGGACTAACCTATTAACCGGAGGCCCAACCCAGAATTGCTATTTTTGCCTGTTTTAGGGTTTCGAAGAAAAGGAATATCAGACGGAGTCCAAATGGAATGAAACCTTTGGGAACATGATTTTCTCAATAGATAAGACCCAGAAGACTTGGACCCTACGTTAAGGCATGTAACAGGAGGCCACGAGGTAGGGGGGCGCGCCCTACCCTACCAGGCGCGCCCCCACCCTCGTGGGCCCCCTGTTGCTCCACCGACGTACTCCTTCCTCCTATATATATATCCACGTACCCCCAAACGATCAGAACAGGAGCCAAAACCCTAATTCCACCGCCATAACTTTCTATATCCACGAGATCCCATCTTGGGGCCTGTTCCGGAGCTCCGCCGGAGGGGGCATCAATCACGGAGGGCTTCTACATCAACACCATAGCCTTTGTGATGAAGTGTGAGTAGTTTACCTCAGACCTATGGGTCCATAGTTATTAGCTAGATGGCTTCTTCTCTCTTTTTGGGTCTCAATACAATGTTCTCCCCCTCTCTTGTGGAGATCTATTCGATGTAATCTTATTTTTGCGGTGTGTTTGTTGAGACCGATGAATTGTGGGTTTATGATCAAGTCTATCTATGAACAATATTTGAATCTTCTCTGAATTCTTTTATGTATGATTGGTTATCTTTGCAAGTCTCTTCGAATTATCAGTTTGGTTTGGCCTACTAGATTGATCTTTCTTGCAATGGGAGAAGTGCTTAGCTTTAGGTTCAATCTTGCAGTGTCCTTTCCCGGTGACAGTAAGGGCAGCAAGGCACGTATTATATTGTTGCCATCGAGGATAACAAGATGGGGTTTTCTTCATATTGCATGAGTCTATCGCTCTACATCATGTCATCTTGCTTAAGGCATTGCTCTGTTTTTAACTTAATACTCTAGATGCATGCTGGATAGCGGTTGATGAGTGGAGTAATAGTAGTAGATGCAGGCAGGACTCGGTCTACTTGTCTCGGACGTGATGCCTATATACATGATCATACCTAGATATTCTCATAACTATGCTCAATTCTGTCAATTGCTCAACAGTAATTTGTTCACCCACCGTAGAATACTTATGCTCTTGAGAGAAGCCACTAGTGAAACCTATGGCCCCCGGGTCTATCTTTATCATATTGATCTCCTATTACTTAGTTATTTCCTTTGCTATTTACTTTGCCTTTATTTTACTTTGCATCTTTATCACAAAAATACCAAAAATATTATCTTATCATATCTATCAGATCTCACTCTCGTAAGTGGCCCTATAGGGATTGACAACCCCTATTTGCATTGGTTGCAAGGATTTATTTGTTTTGTGCAGGTTCGAGGGACTCACGCGTAGCCTCCTACTGTATTGATACCTTGGTTCTCAAAAACTGAGGGAAATACTTACGCTACCTGCTGCATCATCCCTTCCTCTTCGGGGAAAACCAACGCAGTGCTCAAGAGGTAGCAAGAAGGATTTCTGGCGCCGTTGCTGGGGAGGTCTACGCAAAATTCAACATACCAAGTACCCATCACATACCCTTATCTCCCGCATTATATTATTTTCCATTTGCCTCTTGTTTTCCTCTCCCCCCACTTCACCCTTGCCGTTTTATTCGCCCTCTCTCTCTCTATCCTCCCTCTCTATTTACCTCTTTTTGCCCGCTTGCTTTTTGTTTGCTTGTGTGTTAGTTTGTTTGCTTGTCGTTATGGCTAGTCCTTTACCTTCTGCCTCTATGTCTGAAATTGGGGAAACTATTGTCGATAATAATTCTGATGCTCCTACTAAAGAACCCACTATCTCACATATAAAAAGATTCTGTGTTGGTAGTGGTAATATTATTGGAAAAGGAGTTATTCAAGATTTCTTTACTTGTGCCCGTGCTTTACCCTCTATGGGTAGTTCTATCCTTCATAGAACTAGTAGTCTTGCGGACGCTATTACCATGCTTGTAGTTGAACTTGAAAGACAATTCATGCACATGCATCCTTCTATACAAAGGATTTTCCTGGAATTTTCTAATATTGAGCATTCTTCTGTTAAGCGTGCCGCTACTATCTTTTTGGCTCATGAGTTTAGATTCATAATAAAAGAGGCCAAAGAAATCTTTGCACATTATAGGGTGGACGCTTGCCGTCCTCCCATAGAGGCTATCCTCTTTGATCAAGAAGAAATAATGCCCTTTCAATCTCTAGATTATGTTGCTTTCAATGAAAATCTTAGAAAAAGGGTTCCTACCAATGTTTTAGTTGGTAGAATTTCTGAACTTAATGATGATTTGGCTATTCGAAATAATGAACTAGGATATTCTCTTGAATATAGGCTCACAAAGTTCTGTCAAAAGAATGCTTATAATGATGAATTGGTTGTGCAATATGAAGGACCAAAGGAGGAACCTATACCTCCCAAGGTTGATCTTGGGGACTTTTGTCCCATTAAATTTAGCCCTTTTGATTACTTTTGCTTGCCTCAAAGAAAACTTGCTGCCGAACGTAGAGAATATGAAATGAGTTTTAATAATCTATCTTACTATTATGGCAATACCTAGATCTATCCTTGCTTGTTATGCCTAGCTAGGGGCGTTAAACGATAGCGCTTGTTGGGAGGCAACCCAATTTTATTTTTATTCCTTGTCTTCTGATCCTGTTTAGTAATAAATAATTTATCTAGCCTCTGTTTTGTTTGTGTCTTTTTGTGTTTAATTAGTGTTTGTGCCAAGTAGAACCGTTGGGAAGACTTGGGGAAAGTCTTGTTGAACTTGCTGTAAAAAACAGAAACTCTAGCGCTCACGAGAACTGCTGTAATCTTTATTTGGAAAGTTCTATTTAGTTAATTATTTTTTCAGATGATTAATAGATAAATTCCTCACATCCAGAAATTTATTTTAGAATTTTTGGGGTTCCAGATCTTGCGCTAGCTACAGATTACTACAGACTGTTCTGTTTTTGACAGATTCTGTTTTTCGTGTGTTGTTTGCTTATTTTGATGAATCTATTGCTAGTAAAATAGTTTATAAACCATAGAGAAGTTGGAATACAGTAGGTATAACACCAATATAAATAAAGAATGAGTTCATTACAGTACCTTGAAGTGATCTTTTATTTTCTTTCGCTAACGGAGCTCACGAGATTTTCTACTTTAAGTTTTGTGTTGTGAAGTTTTCAAGTTTTGGGTAAAGATTTGATGGATTCTGAAACAAGGAGTGGCAAGAGCCTAAGCTTGGGGATGCCCATGTCACCTCCAAGATAATCTAAGGACACCTAAAAGCCAAAGCTTGGGGATGCCCCGGAAGGCATCCCCTCTTTCGTCTACTTCTATCGGTAACTTTACTTGGAGCTATATTTTTGTTCGCCACATCATATGTGTTTTGCTTGGAGCGTCTTGTATGATTTGAGTCTTTGCTTGTTAGTTTACCACAATCATCCTTGCTGTACACACCTTTTGAGAGAGCCATACATGATTTGGAATTTGTTAGAATACTCTATGTGCTTCGCTTATATCTTTTGAGTTATATAGTTTTGCTCTAGTACTTCACTTATATCTTTTAGAGCACGGTGGTGGATTTGTTTTATAGAAACTATTGATCTCTCATGCTTCACTTATATTATTTTTAGAGTCTTAATAGCATGGTAATTTTCTTAAAATCCTAATATGCTAGGTATACAAGATTAATAATAAAACTTTCTTATGAGTGTGTTGAATACTATGATAAGTTTGATACTTGATAATTGTTTTAGGATATAAAGACGGTGATATTAAAGTTGTGCTAGTTGAGTAGTTGTGAATTTGAGAAATACTTGTGTTGAAGCTTGTGATTCCTGTAGCATGCACGTATGGTGAACCGTTATGTGATGAAGTCGGAGCATGCTTTATTTTTTGATTGTTTTCCTTATGAGTGGCGGTCGGGGACGAGCGATGATATTTTCCTACCAATCTATCCCCCTAGGAGCATGCACGTAATACTTTTCTTTGATAACTTGTATATTTTTGCAATAAGTATATGAGTTCTTTATGACTAATGTTGAGTCCATGGATTATACGCACTCTCACCCTTCCACCTTTGCTAGCCTCTCTAATACCGCACACCTTTTGCCGGTATCATACACCCACCATATACCTTCCTCAAAACAGCAACCATACCTACCTATTATGGCATTTCCATATCCATTCCGAGATATATTTCCATGCAACTTTCCACCATTCCATTTATTATGACACACTCCATCATTGTCATATTGCTTAGCATGATCATGTAGTTGACATCGTATTTGTGGCAAAGCCACCATTCATAATTCTTTCATACATGTCACTCATGTGTCATTGCATATCACGGTACACCGCCGGAGGTATTTTATATAGAGTCATATTTTGTTCTAAGTATCGAGTTGTAATTGTTGAGTTGTAAGAAAAATAAAAGTGTGATGATCATCATTATTAGAGCATTGTCCCAGTGAGGAAAGGATGATGGAGACTATGATTCCCCCACAAGTCAGGATGAGACTCCGGACGAGAAAAAAGAAAAAAAGAAAAAAAGAGAAAGGCCCAAATAAAAAAATTAGAGAAAAAGAGAGAAGGGACAATGTTACTATCCTTTTACCACACTTGTGCTTCAAAGTAGCACCATGATCTTCATAATAGAGAGTCTCTGATGTTATCACTTTCATATACTAGTGGGAATCTTTCATTATAGAACTTGGCTTGTATATTCCAATGATGGGCTTCCTCAAAATGCCCTAGGTGTTCATGAGCAAGCAAGTTGGATGCACACCCACTTAGTTTCTTATTGAGCTTTCATATACTTATAGCTCTAGTGCATCCGTTGCGTGGCAATCCCTACTCACTCACATTGATATATATTGATGGGCGTCTCCATAGTCCATTGATACGCCTATTTGATGTGAGACTATCTTCTCCCTTTTTGTCTTCTCCACAACCACCACTCTATTCCACCTATAGTGCTATATCCATGGTCACGCTCATGTATTGCGTGAAAATTGAAAAAGTTTTGAGAATGTCAAAAGTATGAAACAATTGCTTGGCTTGTCATCAGGGTTGTGCATGATTTAAATATTTTTGTGTGGTGAAGATTGAGCATAGCCAGACTATATGATTTTGTAGGGATAACTTTCTTTAGCCATGTTATTTTGAGAAGACATAATTGCTTTGTTAGTAAGCTTGAAGTATTATTATTTTTATGTCAATATGAACTTTTGTCTTGAATCTTTCAGATATGAATATTCATACCACAATTAAGAAGAATTAGATTAAAATTATGCCAAGTAGCACTTCACATCAAAAATTCTGTTTTTATCATTTACCTACTCGAGGACGAGCAGGAATTAAGCTTGGGGATGCTTGATACGTCTCCAACGTATCCATAATTTTTGATTGCTCCATGCTATATTATCTACTGTTTTGGACATTATTGGGCTTTATATTATTTTTGGGACTAACCTATTAACCAGAGGCCCAGCCCAGAATTGCAGTTTTTTGCCTGTTTTAGGGTTTCGAAGAAAAGGAATATCAGACGGAGTCCAGATGGAATGAAACCTCCAGGAACGTGATTTTCTCAACAAATAAGACCCGGAAGACTTGGACCCTACTTCAAGGCACGTAACAGGAGGCCACGAGGTAGCGGGGCGCGCCCTACCCTACCAGGTGCCCCCACCCTCGTGGGCCCCCTGTTGCTCCACCGACGTACTCCTTCCTCCTATATATATCCACGTACCCTGAAACAATCAGAACAGGAGCCAAAACCCTAATTTCACCGCCGTAACTTTCTGTATCCACGAGATCCCATCTTGGGGACTGTTCCTGAGCTCCGCCGGAGGGGGCATCGATCACGAAGGGCTTCTATATCAATACCATAGCCTCTCTGATGAAGTGTGATTAGTTTACCTCAGACCTACGGGTCCATAGTTAGTAGCTAGATGGCTTCTTCTCTCTTTTTGGATCTCAATACAATATTCTCCCCCTCTCTTGTGGAGATATATTCGATGTAATCTTATTTTTGCGGTGTGTTTGTTGAGATCGATGAATTGTGGGTTTATGATCAAGTCTATCTATGAACAATATTTGAATCTTCTCTGAATTCTTTTATGTATGATTGGTTATCTTTGCAAGTCTCTTCAAATTATCAGTTTGGTTTGGCCTACTAGATTGATCTTTCTTGCAATGGAGAAGTGCTTAGCTTTGGGTTCAATCTTGCGGTGTCCTTTCCCGATGACAGTAAGGGCAGCAAGGCACGTATTGTATTGTTGCCATTGAGGATAACAAGATGGGGTTTTCTTCATATTGCATGAGTCTATCCCTCTACATCATGTCATCTTGCTTAAGGCGTTACTCTATTTTTAACTTAATACTCTAGATGCATGCTAGATAGCGGTCGATGAGTGAAGTAATAGAAGTAGATGCAGGCAGGAGTTGGTCTACTTGTCTCGGACGTGATGCCTATATACATGATCATACCTAGATATTCTCATAACCATGCTCAATTCTGTCAATTGCTCAACAGTAATTTGTTCACCCACCGTAGAATACTTATGCTCTTGAGAGAAGCCACTAGTGAAACCTATGGCCCCCGGGTCTATCTTTATCATATTGATCTCCTATTACTTAGTTATTTCCTTTGCTATTTACTTTGCCTTTATTTTACTTTGCATCTTTATCACAAAAATACCAAAAATATTATCTTATCATATCTATCAGATCTCACTCTCGTAAGTGGCCCTATAGGGATTGACAACCCCTATTTGCGTTGGTTGCGAGGATTTATTTGTTTTGTGCAGGTGCGAGGGACTCGTGCATAGCATCCTACTGGATTGATACCTTGGTTCTCAAAAACTGAGGGAAATACTTACGCTACTTTTCTGCATCATCCCTTCCTCTTCGGGGAAAACCAACGCAGTGCTCAAGCGGTATGTAACATCCCAAATTTTCAATTTGGAATGTTATACATTAGATCATCATTGCATATCATGTTTTATTGCTTTTCCATTCCATAATCCTCGAAATCCTAAGCAACTCAAGGACCCTCGGAGAGAGTTGGGGATTTCCTGGTTTTCATATTTGATTCTTTTATCAAATAATGAAATGAGGATTTGATTTTAATTATTTCTCTCCGAAAAATATTTCACATTAAAAATTAAGGAGAGGAGATAATATGACTTCTCCAAAATAAATGAAATATTGGAGGAAAAATATTAAAATCATTAAATTGATTTTTATTTGATTTTATTCGGATTTTATTTGCATTAGAAAAATTGCATGTTTTCAAAATTGCATTTTAGGGCCAAGAAAATGTTCATCTTTTTCTAAATATTTTATTTAGATGGTGAAAATTTGTTTTGGCATTTTTAGATTTTTATTTATTTTTCTAGGAATTTTTTTTAAAAAAAAATTCGCGCCCGACTGGGCCTAAGGCCCAGCCGAGCCAGGCCGGCCCAGCCGCCGCCGCCGCCACTCGGACCGGAGTCCGAGTTGGACTCCGCCTCCGCCGCGCCTTGCCCTCTCCTCCAAGTCGCTGCCCCCGCCCCCTTTATATACGCTGCCGCCCCGAGCCCTAACACCACCACCACCGCCGCCCGCAGCCGCCGCCGCCCGCGCTCGCCGTCGCAGCCGCCGCCGCCTAGCGCCGCCACCGCCGCTTGCCGCCGCCGCCGCCAAGCCCCGCCGCCCCGCACCCCGCCTCGTAGGACCTCTCGCCGGAGGTATCCGCCGGATCCGAGCCGTCGGTTTTAAAAAAAAACCGTTCGGTTTTTTTTTGAAACCCTAGTTTTTGTTTTTTTAATAGATCGGTTTTTCTCCAGTTTATTTATTTAGCGAGCGTCGCTCGTTCGTTTGTTTTAACGAACGCGTTCTTCGTTTAGATCCATATAACGAACGTCCGTTTGTTAATCTGTTCATCATTTTTATTTTTCTCGGATTTATTCCGCGATTTTTCTGATCGCGATTCCTGATCTGATCTTAGTTTATGTTTATCTTTTCGCTCGTTTATCGGAATCAGGCGATTCAAGCGCCTGGAGTTTCATCTCGAAACTCTCTTTCCGTTTAACCAACTCAAACATGTTTTTTCTACTGTAAAATTTTACCTAGTTTCAGACTAGTAAACGAAGCTTCTTTCTTTTGCCGTTTGAGTTTCGTTGCTCTGTTTGATTTGATTCTTTTTGAGAATCGGAGTTCTTAAGTTGAACTTTCTGGTCAACCTCTTTTATTTGAGTTTTGCTTGTGCATTGTTGCTTGTTACTTATGTATGCTATTGTTTGCTTGCGATAGAATTCCCGGAGTGCGAAGCGTGTTACTATGAGTCTCTAGGATTCGCGGATCGTCAGCAAGGCAAGTAACACTTTGATCATACCCCTTTATCACCCAGTTTTTATGCATTAGTCTCAATCCTCAAACATTGCATGATTAGGATGTCATTAACTTGTGGGTTGGGAAGTAGTTGATGAGGTAGAACCTATTGCCCTGTTATATTCAAACCCTTGGGAGTTACATCTACGCTTGCTTATATTACTATGCTATGCTATGCTTGTAGACGTGGTTTGGGTTTGAGTGAAATCTAGGACAGATGTGAGTTTGTTAATTAATGGTTCAACTTAAGGTGGCAACTTAATCAAACAACTGGGTGGATTGAGGTACCTAGGGAACCCACTGTTGCCTGTATTTTTGGAAATCCCGGGGTACCGTGTGATCTTCCTATGGACCGCCAGCCAGGCTCAAAGGGAACTGAGATGATTCATGCTAGAAACTTCCATGTGCAGCCACAAGCTATTATGGGCTCTAGCATAGTTGAGTAAGTTACGTGAAGCTCTTGAAGAGGCAGATCAGCAGGTAGTGGGATGTAGGTTTGGTATGGTCTGTCCGAAGTAGAGAGTTAATGTTTCTGAAAGACTGTGTCTCGGTCATCCGTTTCTCAAGCACCCTATAGTGCGAGAAATCCAACGGAGGCGATCGAGTCTTGTGGGGAAAAGTGCGCAAACCTCTGCAGAGTGTACAGTCTAATCATGGTTAGCCGTGTCCCCGGTTATGGACAATTCTTGAGTATCTAGTACTTGGGTTATCACATGTATCTCATCATGTTTAATTAATATTGTTGGGTTGTTAATCACTTTAATTGGGATTGAGTTGGAGGAACCTTCTCAATGTTGTTCAACCACCATGATAGTTAAATTAAAATCTATTCCTTTGTTGTAGGGAAAAATTGGCTTTTCGCAAAATTGTAACCATAGAGCTTTCCACCAGCCATATATGCATGTAGTGATAGCATTATTCTGTTCTTGCTCTACTGTGTTATATTGCCAGCATATTCCATGTGCTGACCCGTTTTCAGGCTGCAACGTATTATGTTGCAGACTTTTCAGACGAGGAGTAAGGTTCATTAGGTCGTTGCCGTGCAGCTCAGCTATGCCATTGGAGTTGATGGACTCACTTTATCTTCCAAGCCTTCTGCTGTTATTGTATTAGATGGCCTTAAGCCATATTATTGTAATTAGTTCTCTCTTGAGACATTCGATGTAATAAGTGTGTGATTGCTACTCTATTATAAATCCTTTGAGTACTGTGTGTGTCAGCATTACCGATCCAGGGATGACACTGAAGCACAGAGACTTGACCATCTGAGGTCGGGTCGCTACAAGATGGTATCAGAGCACACGCTGAGTGTAGGGCACGACCACTAAGATAAACCCTAGGTCACACTTCTCTACTCATTTATGACTCCTCTCTATTTTCTACTCTTTAGGATGACGGAGATGAAGAACAAGTTTGCACAACCGGATGAAGACACACCTTTTGAACGCCACTTTACCTGAAGAGGAGCGCTGGATGATTCAAGTACAAGTTCCAGGAAGGACGTTCTCGCCAACTTCTAAACCCATAGAGTTTTCTTTCGAGGCACCCACCTGAAGTCTAGGCAAGAGCATGGCAGCCCACATTACCATGGGACGCATTGGAGAAGTTTACAACAGGGAGCTTAAGGACACTATTTACCAAATATGTGGGCGCCGAGACGAGCAATGGGAAGTAATCAGCACCAGGAAGGATAGATCCATTGCAGCTTTCATCGAGGAGTTAAACTAGCACATCCGACGTCAGGAAAACCAGATGTGCGCGGACATGATGGACTTCAAGAAGGTGAAGACTAGGATCATCGAACTGGAGGAAGAACTCAAGTTTACACGCGATGGATATGAGGAGAAAATCAAGACACTACTGGAGAAGAATGACGACCTAGTCAAGAAGATCGGAGTATTCATGGGAGGACCAGCACCGGGAGACGAAGACGAAGATCCCACTTTCCTGGACAACTACATCATCATCGATGACACCGATTCCGATCCTAGTGAAGATGACTTTGAAGACGAAGCTGGAGCAGACATCATGGAGTCTTCCACCGATCAAAATTTCTAGATGACTACCATATATTACTAGTATTCCCCCATGTATTTAGTAGTAGTTGAGCACTTGTGCGATAGTTCTAGATCGTTTGTATGCCCTTGCTTGATTGATTGAGTGAAATGATTGTGTTTGTCTCATGTGCATATGGGTAGTGTTTTCTCATTAGACCTCTTTTCTATTCTAATCTCTTCCATCTAAACCCCTTAGATGCCTCCGAGACGTGACACCGGTTTTGCCTTCCCACCGGAGCTCACCCAGTTGATCCAACAGTAGAATGCGTTGATGCAATTGCTAGTTCAGAACCAGGGCAACAACAACAACAACAACAACAACAACAACCCGCCGCCCGTGGACAACCTAGCCCGTTTTCTAAGGTTACAGTCGCCGGTGTTTTCCAGTAGCACCGAGCCCATAGTTGCGGACGATTGGCTACGCCGTATTGGAAGGGAGTTGACCACCGCAGGTTGCACATATGCTGAGAGAGTGCGCTTTGCCGCACATCAATTGGATGGACCAGCAACCTCATGGTGGGAGAATTACACAGCCACTTTTCCTATAGCCAATGTCACTTGGGACCAGTTTTAGCAAGCTTTCCGCACAGCCCATGTCTCCACTGGAGCTATGCAAATGAAGAAGCGGGAGTTCCGCAACTTACGCTAGGGGAACCGTAATGTGGCTCAGTACGTGGATGAGTTTAGCAAGTTATCTCGCTACACCCCTGATGATGTGGCCACAGATGCCGCGAAGCAGGAGAAGTTTATGGAAGGGATGAATGATGAGATGAGTATGCAGTTGATGGTAGCAACCTTCAACAACTACCAGGAGTTGGTAGATAAGGCTCTTATGATTGAATGGAAGCAGCAGCAGATTGAGAGCCGCAAGAGAAAGTATGTACAAGGGAAGTATAACTCAGGAGCTCAGCAGAAGCCTCGCCTAACCCCGAACTCGGGAGGACTAGTTCATAACCATGGAGGTCACAACCACACTGGAGGAGGATCGCATAACCACAATGGTTCTAAGAATGGGAATGGGAACGGAACCAACAATAATCATAACCACCCCAACCCAGCCCCACCCGCCAAAAGGGACTTAAGTCATGTTACTTGTTTCAAGTGCGGGAAGACTAGACACTACGGCACGGAGTGCCTTGAAGGAAAGAATGGAAATGGAAATGGGAGCACTCGGAAGAAGCCAAATCCATTCAACAAAGGACAAGTGAACCACGTTAACGTGGAGGAGGTTGAAGAGCAGTCGGACGCGGTAATAGGTAAGTTTTTGGTTAAGTCATTTACCGCTCTTGTTCTTTTCGATACTGGTGCATCGCATTCATACATATCAAGGGGATTCATGGATACATTTAAACTACCAACCCAAACCCTTAGGAACCCTCTTTTAGTGAGTTCGCCTGGAGCAGAGTATATGGCTAGCCGATGGTGTGACCAGATACCCTTAACCATTGGTACACATGTTTTTTCGTCCGACCTAATTATCTTGGAGTCACAAGGATTGGATGTGATATTGGGTATGGACTGGATGTCAAAGTTTGGAGGAAGCATTGACTGTGCTAGTAAGTCGATTTATCTCACCACATCGGAACGAAAAAGGATTAAGTATGTATCTAGGCATGTGCCTAGGAGGAGTCAAGTGAATGCCCTTACGGGAGTTGTTCAGGAGGAAGTGCCTGTAGTGAAGGATTACCCGGATGTTTTTCCAGAGGAGTTACCAGGCATGCCACCGGATAGAGACATTGATTTTTTGATAGAGCTGTTGCCAGGTACAGGACCAATCTCCAAGAGACCCTATCGGATGCCTGCAAATGATCTGGAAGAAATTAAGAAACAGATCAAGGAGTTATTGGAGAAAGGATACATCCGAAGAAGTTCATCACCTTGGGGAGCCCCAGTACTTTTGGTTGAGAAGAAGGATTAATCCTTGAGGATGGTTGTTGATTATCGAGCATTAAATGGAGTGACAATTAAGAACAAGTACCCACTGCCGATGATCAACGATCTGTTTGATCAGTTGCAAGGAGCTAAAGTGTTTTCTAAGATCGATTTGCGATCGGGGTATCATCAGTTAAAGATACGAGAGAAGGATATACCGAAGACAACATTCACAACACGATACGGATTATACGAGTACACGGTCATGTCATTTGGACTGACTAACGCCCCTGCCTATTTCATGAGCATGATGAACAAGGTGTTCATGGAGTATTTGGACAAGTTTGTTGTGGTGTTTATTGATGATATTATGGTATACTCGAAGAACAAGGAGGAACACACGGAGCATTTGCGCTTAGTTCTCGAGAAACTCAGGGAACACCAGTTGTATGCTAAGTTTAGCAAATGCGAATTTTGGTTGAAGGAAGTAGGGTTCCTTGGACATGTTATATCAGGAGAAAGTATAACAGTAGACCCCAGCAAAGTTCAGTCAGTCACTGAATGGTTGGCACCCACCTCAGTTAGCGAGATCCACATCTTTCTTGGACTCGCAGGATACTACCGGGGATTCATCAAGAATTTTTCCAAGATTGCAAAGCCAATGACTGAACTGTTGAAGAAGGATACTAAGTCTAAATGGACAGAAGATTGCGAGGCAAGTTTCCAGGAGTTGAAGAAACGTTTGGCTACAGCTCCAGTGCTAACACTGCCAGATATACATAAGGAGTTCCAAGTGTACTGCGATGCCTCACGCTTAGGACTTGGATGTGTGCTTATGCGGGACGAGAGAGTTATTTCGTATGCCTCACGACAACTAAAACCTCATGAGTTGAACTATGCCACGCATGATTTGGAGTTAGCAGCCGTAGTGCATGCATTGAAGACCTGGAGACATTACCTTATTGGAAACCGTTGTGATGTGTACACGAACCATAAGAGTTTGAATTACATTTTCACCCAGAAGGAGCTGAACCTTCAACAGAGGAGATGGTTGGAGCTTATAAAGGATTATGACATGAAGCTACACTATCATCCAGGAAAGGCCAATGTCGTAGCAGACGCTTTGAGCCGGAAGAGTTATGCTAATATCCTTGAAAGTAAGGGACTGCCGAAGGAATTAGCAGAGGACATCATGGAACTTCGATTGGAGATTGTTCCTAGAGGATTCATTGCAACAATGGAGGTCCAGTCGACATTGCTGGACAAGATTCGGGAAGCTCAGAAGGATGACAAAGAGATTGCCGAGATAAAGGAGAAGATGGGCAAAGGAAAGGCCAAAGGTTTTCGTGAGGATGAGCATGATACCTTATGGTTTGAGGACCGAATCTATATGCCCAATAACCAGGAGATCAGGAAGTTAATACTTCAAGAGGCCCATGACTCACCATACTCGATACACCCCGGAAACACCAAGATGTATTTGGATTTGAAGGAACGTTTCTGGTGGACCGGTATGAAGAAGGTTATTGCCGAGTATGTAGCCGTATGTGATGTATGTCAGCGTGTGAAGGCGGAGCATTAGAAGCCTGCAGGACTGTTACAGCCTATGCCGATACCCGAATGGACGTGGGATAAACTGGGCATGGACTTTATCACCGGATTTCCTAGTACCAAAGCGGGATATGATTCCATATGGGTAGTAGTTGATCGCTTGACCAAAGCAGCTCACTTCATCCTAGTGAAAACCACCTATACAAGTGCAAGGTTGGCCAAGATATATATGTCCAGGATCGTATGTCTGCATGGAGTTCCGAGGACCATCGTATCAGATCGAGGAACACAGTTTACCTCAAAGTTTTGGCACCAGTTGCACCAGACTTTGGGAACGAGATTGGAGTTTAGTACAGCATTTCACCCGCAGACGGATGGACAAACAGAGAGAGTCAACCAAATTCTGGAGGACATGTTGAGAGCCTGTGCGCTAGATTATGGATCTAGTTGGGATGACAATTTTCCATACGCAGAGTTTTCATACAACAATAGCTATCAAGCCAGTTTGAAGATGGCACCGTTTGAAGCCCTGTATGGACGAAGGTGCAGAACACCGTTAATGTGGGATGAGGTAGGAGACCGACAGTTGTTTGGACCAGACTTGATCAAGGAGTCTGAGGAGAAGGTTAAATTGATTCGTGACAGACTGAAGATTGCTCAGTCCAGGCAGAAGAGTTATGCAGACTCAAAACGCAAGGAGGTAACCTATGAAATTGGAGATCGAGCATATCTGCGAGTATCACCCTTGCGAGGAGTGAAACGTTTTGGAGTTAAGGGAAAGTTAGCCCGAGATTTGTAGGACTGTATCGTATTTTGGAACGGATGGGAGAAGTTGCCTACAAGTTGGAGTTACCCGAGGGATTGTCAGGAGTTCATGACGTGTTTCACGTTTCACAGCTGAAGAAGTGTCATGCTAAGATGGCAGATATACCGCTAAGAGATACAGTACCCCTGGAGGCGATTCAGTTGGACAGTGATTTGACTTCTGAGGAGAAACCACTTAAGATTCTTGAGTTTGCCAACAGAGTCACCCGCAGTAAGGTTATCAAGTTTTGCAAAGTTCAGTGGAGCCACCATACCGAGGATGAAGCCACCTGGGAATGAGAGGATGATCTCCGCAAAGACCACCCGCACCTATTTTCTAGCCAGCCCGAATCTCGAGGGCGAGATTCATCTTAAGGGGGGTAGGTTTTTAACATCCCAAATTTTTAATCGGGAATGTTATACATTAGATCATCATTGCATATCATGTTTTATTGCTTTTCCATTCCGTAATCCTTGAAATCCTAAGCAACTCAAGGACCCTCGGAGAGAGTTGGGGATTTCCCGGTTTTCATATTTGATTCTTTTATCAAATAATGAAACGAGGATTTGATTTTAATTATTTCTCTTCGACAAATATTTCACATTAAAATTTAAAGAGAGGAGATAATATGACTTCTCCAAAATAAATGAAATATTGGAGGAAAATATTAAAATCATTAAATTGATTTTTATTTGATTTTATTCGGATTTTATTTGCATTAGAAAAATCGCATGTTTTTAAAATTGCATTTTAGGGCCAGGAAAATGTTCATCTTGTTCTAAATATTTTATTTAGATGGTGAAAATTTGTTTTGGCATTTTTAGATTTTTATTTATTTTTCTAGGATTTTATTTTTGTCGACGAATTTTTTTTTTAATTTTTTTTGTGCCCGACTGGGCCTAAGGCCCAGCCGAGCCAGGCCGGCCCAGCCGCCGCCGCCTCCTGCGCGCGCGTGCGCCGCTGCCGCCGCCACTCGGACCGGAGTCCGAGTTGGACTCCGCCTCCGCCGCGCCTTTCCCCCTCCTCCAAGTCGCCGCCCCCGCCCCCTTTATATACGCCGCCGCCCCGAGCCCCAACACCACCACCGCCGCCGCTCGCAGCCGCCGCCGCCTCGCGCAGCCGCCGCCGCCCTCGCTCGCCGCCGCAGCCGCCACCGCCTAGCGCCGGCGCCGTAGCCGGCGCCGCCAAGCCCCGCCGCCCGCACCCCGCCTCGCCGGACTTCTCACCGGAGGTATCTGCCGGATCCGAGCCGTCGGTTTTTTTAAAAAAACCGTTCGGTTTATTTTTATTTTTTTAAAACCCTAGTTTTCGTTTTTTAATAGATCGGTTTTTCTCCGGTTTATTTATTTAGCGAGCGTTCGCTCGTTCGTTCGTTTTAACAAACGGTTTCTTCGTTTAGATCCGGATAACAAACGTCCGTTCGTTAATCTGTTCATCATTTTTCTTTTTCTCGGATTTATTCCATGATTTTTCTGATCGCAATTTCTGATCCGATCTTAGTTTCTGTTTATCTTTTCGCTCGTTTATCGGAATCAGGCGATTCAAGCGCCTGGAGTTTCGTCTCGAAACCCTCTTTCCGTTTAACCAACTCAAACATGTTTTTTCTACTATAAAATTTTACCTAGTTTCAGACTAGTAAACGAAGCTTCTTTCTTTTGCCGTTTGAGTTTCGTTGCTCTGTTTGATTTGATTCTTTTTGAGAATCGGAGTTCTTAAGTTGAACTTTCTGGTCAACCTCTTTTATTTGAGTTTTGCTTGTGCATCGTTGCTTGTTACTTATGTCCCTTCATCACCCAGTTTTTATGCATTAGTCTCAATCCTCAAACATTGCATGATTAGGATGTCATTAACTTGTGGGTTGGGAAGTAGTTGATGAGGTAGAACCTATTGCCCTGTTATATTCAAACCCTTGGGAGTTACTTCTACGCTTGCTTATATTACTATGCTATGCTATGCTTGTAGACGTGGTTTGGGTTTGAGTGAAATCTAGGACAGATGTGAGTTTGTTAATTAATGGTTCAACTTAAGGTGGCAACTTAATCAAACAACTGGGTGGATTGAGGCACCTGGGGAACCCAGTGTTGCCTGTATTTTTGGAAATCCCGGGGTACCGTGTGATCTTCCTATGGACCGCCACCCAGGCTCAAAGGGAACTGAGATGATTCATGCTAGAAACTTCCGTGTGCAGCCACAAGCTATTATGGGCTCTACCATAGTTGAGTAAGTTACGTGAATCTCTTGAAGAGGCAGATCAGCAGGTAGTGGGATGTAGGTTTGGTATGGTCTGTCCGGAGTAGAGAGTTAATGTTTCTGAAAGACTGTGTCTCGGTCATCCGTTTCTCAAACACCCTGTAGTGCGAGAAATCCAACGGAGGCGATCGAGTCTTGTGGGGAAAAGTGCGCAAACCTCTGCAGAGTGTACAATCTAATCATGGTTAGCCGTGTCCCCAGTTATGGACAATTCTTGAGTATCTAGTACTTGGGTTATCACATGTATCTCATCATGTTTAATTAATATTGGTCGGTTGTTAATCACTTTAATTGGGATTGAGTTGGAGGAACCTTCTCAATGTTGTTCAACCACCATGATAGTTAAATTAAAATCTATTCCTTTGTTGTAGGGAAAAATTGGCTTTTCGCAAAATTGTAACCATACAGCTTTCCACCAGCCATATATGCATGTAGTGATAGCATTATTCTGTTCTCGCTCTACTGTGTTATATTGCGAGCATATTCCATGTGCTGACCCGTTTTCGGGCTACAATGTATTATGTTGCAGACTTTTCAGACAAGGAGTAAGGTTCATTAGGTCGTTGCCGTGCAGCTCAGCTATGCCGTTGGAGTTGATGGAATCACTTTATCTTCCAAGCCTTCCGCTGTTATCGTATTAGATGGCCTTAAGCCATATTATTGTAATTAGTTCTCTCTTGAGACATTCGATGTAATAAGTGTGTGATTGCTACTCTGTTATAAATCCTTCGAGTACTGTGTGTGTCAGCATTACCGATCCAGGGATGACACTGAAGCACAGAGACTTGACCATCTGAGGTCGGGTCGCTACACGGTAGCGGTACATAATCGGGCCGTCATGCAATCACGATGTAGGTTGGGCCTGAAACGTGCCGAGCAGCTCACGGGCCGGTAGCAGCCCGAAATGAACGCCGGCCCATGATTGTGCGAATCAAATCACATGCTTTTAACAGGCCAAAATTGTCTCGGTCCTTGTTTGGCCCAATCAGATATCGGCTGCGAGCAGGCCGGATGCAAACCGGGCCGTAGTTAGGCCCAACTATATGACGGGCTTTTAACAGGCCAAAATTAATATAGGCCCGAAATGTTAAATGAGTCCTTAACAGGCCAAAACTAATATCAGGCCGAATTACTAAGTGGGCCTTTAGCAAGTGGGCCCAAAAGCATAGTGTCCAGTTGACGGACCAAATCTGATATGGGCCATACTTGGGCCCAAAGCCTCTTAAAGGGCCGGACCTGATCTGGGCCGTAATTTGGCCCAGAACGTGGTAGGCTTTTAACGGGCCGGATCTCATATGGGCCACTTTTAGGCCCGGAGCATGGCAGGCCATTAATGGACCGGATCAAATATGGGCCGGCATTTGGCCCAAAACATGGCAGCTAGTTAATGGGCCGGCCTACTAGGGTCCTCAAAATCTTGTGGGCCTATAGCTAGGCCGGCCCATTAATGTCGGCAAAATCTCGTGGGCCTTTAGCTAGGCCGGCCCATTATGACCCGCAAGAATCTTATGGGCCTTTACCTGGGCCGGCCCATTATGACACAAAAATCTTGTGGGCCTTTACCTGGGCCGGCCCATTATGGCCCGCAAAATCTTGTGGGCCTTTAGCTGGGCCAGCCCATTATGGTCCGCAAAATCTCATGGGCCCTTAGCTGGGCTGGCCCATTATGGTCCGCAAAATCTTGTGGGCCTTCAGTTGGGCCGGCCCATTTAAACTTGATGGGTCGGTCCACGTGTCAACATATCATAGGCGCGTCTCGCCCATTGAATGAGTGACACCTGTGCCAACGCGGACCTGACACGTGTCTCCTCCAGCCAATGATGATTTTACACGTGGAAAATCCCCATTGGTCGGGGCTGTTAACGGGTTATCGGATCCAAAACCCGGCCCGATAGCTTAACGGCGTTCCGTTACGATGGATGCCACGTGTCAGTCACCCTTGACGAAAGCACTTCTGTGATGCGCGATTTATCGTCATGGAAGTGGACACTTCCGTGATGATAATTTTGGTAATGTCATGGAACACTTCTACGACAGCACATGTATGACTATCTTGATTCTGTCATAAAATCGTCATGGATGTACATGCATGACAAAAAACGCGACCTACTATGACAAACACATATCATCACGGAAGTATATTTTTTTGTAGTGATGGCACATTGAACTATTGAGTAGTCATCAGCTTTGCTCTGCCAGACATTCATAACATCTGGCGTTGCTCCTGCAGCGGGTTTGGCACCTAGTGGTGCTTCCAGGACGTAATTCTTCTGTGCAACAATGAGGATAATCCTCAAGTTACGGACCCAGTCCGTGTAATTTCTACCATCATCTTTCAACTTTTCTTTCTCAAGGAAAACATTAAAATTCAATGGAATAACAACACGGGCCATCTATCTACAATAACATAGACAAGCAAAATACTATCAGGTACTAAGTTCATCACTACCAGGAAAAGGGCTATAGATAGGATTGACACTAATGGCGCACCAGGGAAGTAGTGCACCACTACTATATACTAATGGCGCACCAGTTGGTGATGCTCCATTAGTGTGGAAGACACTAATGGCGCACCAGAAAATAGGTACGCCACTAGTGATAATTTTTTTTCATTTTTACATACATACTAATGGCGCATCCTACCGAAGTGTGCCATTACTAGTTCTAACTAGTAATGGCGCACCAGACAGGGAGTGCGCCAGTACTGAATTTTTTTATTCTTTTTTTTGCAAAACTACTAATGGCGCACCGCCTCACAGTGCGCCATTACTAGTTTAAACTACTAATGGCGCACCCTGTAAAAGTTCGCCATTAGTATATATCTATATATATATATTTTACTTTTCTGCAAAATTACTAATGGCGCACCACCTGCAGGTGCGCCATTAGTAACCAGGGTTACTAATGGCGCATTTGCAGGTGGTGCGCCATTAGTAACCTGGGACCCCAACAAGATATTTTGGACAGCCACACCTACCCACTCACTTTCCCCACTTCATTCCCTCCACCTCCTTGTCCAAGCTTTCAGCTGCCTCCTCCTCCTCACCTCATTTCCACCATAGATTCATCAAAATTAAGTGGTCAAATTACCTTTTTTTGATAGGTAAGTAAGGGGAAAGCTATCTTCATGATGTAGATCTACTTTTTTTCTCCCTAGCTCGCTCCAACAACATGCACATGCACTTTTTGTGGCCTAGCTAGATCTATGTATGTTTGTGGTGTTGCATGTGTTTGTGGTGTTGCATATATGTTTGTGTTTGCAGGTACCGGTATTTGAAATGCGATAGTTGCCACTATTTTGCCGGAATTTTGATTCATTTCCGTTTCAGCGAGAATTTTGGCACTATGCATTCTTTTTGGTCCTATTTTTAGGGAAGGTCATGCCAAATTTTCTCTTGGTTCTAAAATATCGTTTTGCTCTACCCCGCAGGCGACCATGGTCCGCACGATGACCGAAGGCATCGTGAATAGGTTTTTGAACTCCGTGAAGGCCGAGATGCTTCAAAAGAACGAGACGGAGATAAGATGTCCGTGTCGAAGATGCAAGCTGAAGAGCCTTATTGCGGACCCGGATTCCGGGCAGGTGCGAGACCACCTACTCTTGCGTGGTTTCATGGATGGCTATCGGTGGCAAGGTGATGAAGATGACTATGAAGTCGTCCATGAAGGAAATATGCCCTAGAGGCAATAATAAAGTTATTATTTATTTCCTTATTTCATGATAAATGTTTATTATTCATGCTAGAATTGTATTAATCGGAAACGTAATACATGTGTGAATACATAGACAAACAGAGTGTCACTAGTATGCCTCTACTTGACTAGCTCGTTAATCAAAGATGGTTATGTTTCCTAACCATGAATAAAGTGTTGTTATTTGATTAACGAGGTCACATCATTAGTTGAATGATCAGATTGACATGACCCATTCCATTAGCTTAGCACACGATCGTTTAGTATGTTGCTATTGCTTTCTTCATGACTTATACATGTTCCTATGACTATGAGATTATGCAACTCCCGTTTGCCAGAGGAACACTTTGGGTGCTACCAAATGTCACAACATAACTGGGTGATTATAAAGGAGCATTACAGGTGTCTCCAAAGGTAGATGTTGGGTTGGCGTATTTCGAGATTAGGATTTGTCACTCCGATTGTCGGAGAGGTATCTCTGGGCCCTCTCGGTAATGCACATCACATAAGCCTTGCAAGCATTGCAACTAAGATGTTAGTTGTGAGATGATGTATTACGGAACGAGTAAAGAGACTTGCCGGTAACGAGATTGAACTAGGTATTGGATACCGACGATCGAATCTCGGGCAAGTAACATACCGATGACAAAGGGAACAACGTATGTTGTTATGCGGTCTGACCGATAAAGATCTTCGTAGAATATGTAGGAGCCAATATGGGCATCCAGGTCCCGCTATTGGTTATTGACCGGAGACATGTCTCGGTCATGTCTACATTGTTCTCGAACCGTAGGGTCCGCACGCTTAAGGTTTCGATGACAGTTATATTACGAGTTTATGAGTTTTGATGTACCGAAGGAGTTCGGAGTCCCGGATGAGATCGGGGATATGACGAGGAGTCTCGAAATGGTCGAGACGTAAAGATCGATATATTGGACGACTATATTCGGACATCGGAAAGGTTCCGAGTGATTCGGGTATTTTTCGGAGTACCGGGTAGTTACGGGAGAAGTAATGGGCCTTGATGGGCTTTAGTGGGAAGAGGAAAAAGGCTGCTGCGCCCCCCCTCCCCTCTAGTCCGAATTGGACTAGGGAAAAGGGGGCCGGCCACCTTTCCTACTCCTCCACTTCCTTCTCCCTTCCTCCCCTCTTGATGGACTCCTACTAGGACTTGGAGTCCTAGTAGGACTCCCATCCTGGCCGCACCAATGGCCTTGGCCGGCCTCCTCCTCCTCCATCCTTTATATACAGGGGCAGGGGGCACCCCATAGACACACAAGTTGATCCTCGTGATCGTTCCTTAGCCGTGTGCGGTGCCCCCTTCCACCATATTCCACCTCGGTCATATCATAGCAGTGCTTAGGCGAAGCCCTGCGACGGTAGAACATCAAGATCGTCACCACGCCGTCGTGCTGACGGAACTCCTCCCCGAAGCTTTGCTGGATCGGAGCCCGGGGATCGTCATCGAGCTGTACGTGTGCTAAGAACTCGGAGGTGCCGGAGTAACGGTACTTGGATCGGTCGGATCGGGAAGAAGACGTACGACTACTTCCTCTACGTTGTGTCAACGCTTCCGTTGCAATCTACAAGGGTATGTAGATCAGACTCGCCCCCTCGTTGCTATGCATCACCATGATCTTGCGTGTGCGTAGGAAATTTTTTGAAATTACTACGTTCCCCAACAGTCCATGGGGGTCGGGCAAGAAATGAGGAAGGGCAACAAGACAAGTACCACCGCGGCGAGGGCGAGCGAGAAGACGAAGAATCTCCAGGACATGATCACAACGGTGATGCTGTACACAGTCATCATGTAGAAGATGTCGTACATGATGATGAGGAAGATCAAGACGAAGGGCATGATCATGAAGATGAAGATGCCGGAGCAGACGACGATGGAGGCTGGGTGCAGGACCCTCATATTCAAGAGGTGCTTCTCAAGCAGACGGATAACGCAAGAGCTGCCGCCCGAGAGAAAGCCAAGCTGGATCAACTGGAGATAGACGCGGTTACTCCATTGTACGAAGGATGCAGGCCCGAGGATACCCGCCTAAAAGTAACGCTCATGGCTCTGGAGATGAAGGTAAAACACAAAATGACCGACACATGCTTCGACGAGAACATGTCATTCTGGCACGAACATCTTCCCAAGGGGAACAAGTGCCCGACCAGTTTCGAGGAGGCGAAGAAAATCGTGTGTCCTCTGGATTTACCACACATGAAATACCATGTGTGCACGAACAATTGCATCATTTATCGGGACGAGCACGCGGAGTCTACCATATGTCTGGTGTGTGGCGTCACTCCATACAAGAAGAGGAAGAAAGCTCCTCGAAAATCGGTGTGGTACTTTCCGATCACTCCTCGTCTGCAGCGGTATTTCGCGGACCCTAAGGTAGCAAAGCTCCTACGTTGGCACGTGGATAGGGAGGAGAAGAAGCGGGAAGATGACGGAAATGATCCGGAGATAAATAAAAAAGACAAGATGCTGAGTCACCCTAAGGATGCGAGCCAGTGGCAAGCGTTGAACTTCGAATACCTAGAATTTGGGAAGGATCCAAGGAACATCGTGTTGGGAGCGAGCACCGATGGAGTCAATGCGTTTGGCAGCCAGAGAAGCACACATAGCACCTGGCTTGTTTTTGTGTGGATGTACAACCTTCCCCCCTGGTTGTGCATGAAGAGGAAGTACATTCACATGAGTATGCTAATTGAAGGGACGAAACAACCAGGGAACGACATCAATCAGTATCTGGGGCTACTGAAAGAGGAGCCAGACACGCTGTGGAAAACGCCAGCCAATACGTGGGACGCCGCAGAGAAAGAATATTTCCCTATGAGAGCCGCACTGCTCACGACGGTGCACGACTCTCGGTTACGGATATCTCGCGGGGAAGGTAGTCCACGGATTTTCTGGATGCGTAAGGTGCATGGATGATACAATGTATCGCCAGCTAGATAGAGATCCCGGGTCTTCGAAAACCGTGTTCATGGGACATCGAAGGTGGCTTCGCGACGATGACCCGTGGAGGAAACGCAAGGATCTATTCGATGGTGAAACCGAACCCCGAAAACGCCCGCGTACGAGGAGCGGTGAGGAAATAGACGAGCTGTTGAAAAATTGGAAAGATTGCCCACTGCCGGGAAAAAAGCAAAAGGCGCCAAAGCCGAGAAAGAAGCGAAAGGCGCCAGAGCTGCTGCTGAAGGTATGGAAAATGAGGTCTGTTTTCTGGGACTTGCCGTACTGGAAGATCCACCGTGTGCCTCAAAGCCTTGATGCCATGCATATCACGAAGAACGTGTGCGAGAGTATGCTTGGTACCCTGCTCAACATGCCAGAGAGGACCAAAGATGGGCCGAAAGCAAGGGCAGACTTGAAATCAATGGGCATCAGGCAAGAGCTTCACGCTAATGATGATGATGATGAGGCGAAGCAGGACACAGAAACTCGTTGCAAAGGCAAAAAGGCCAAGAAGACCGGAAGTGACTACCCTCCCGCGTGCTTCACTCTAAGTCAGGAGGAGATCGAGGAGTTTTTCACCTGCCTCGCAGGAGTAAAACTTCCTTACGGTTACGCGGGGAAGATAAGCAGATACCTAGACCCAGCGAAGCAGAAGTTCAGCGGGATGAAGTCTCACGACTGTCACGTGCTGATGACGCATATACTTCCAGTTGCAATCCGTGGGATCAAGGACGCGCACGTCCGTGAAACGCTATTTGGCCTATGCAACTTTTTCGACGTCATCTCTCGGAAGTCGATTGGCGTGAGGCAACTCAGAAGGCTACATGAAGTGATCGTGGTGATACTATGCGAGCTTGATATGTACTTCCCGCCTGCATTCTTCGACGTTATGGTGCATCTGCTGGTCCATATCATGGAGGATATCATCCAACTCGGGCCGACGTTCCTGCACAGCATGATGCCATTCGAAAGGATGAATGGTGTCATCAAAGGATACGTTTGCAACATGTCACGTCCAGAGGGAAGTATAGCCAGGGGCTTTCTGACCGAAGAGTGCATCTCCTACTACACGAATTATCTAGGCATCGAGAACCCCGTTGGTCTGCCCGTCAACAGGCACCTCGGCAGGCTCGCTGGATGGGGTCACCGTGAGGGTCGCCGCGAAATGCATGTCAACTTCGAGGGTCGACTCGCCGACTTTGAAAGAGAAAACCTAGTCGCGCTACAACACATAGACGTGGTCGATCCTTGGGTGGTAGAGCACAAAACCTTTATTGAGAAGACGTACAATGACCGAGGCCAACAGAGGACGGACGGAGATATAATCAAAGAGCACAACTCATGTTTCACGCGTTGGTTCAAGCAGAAGCTTCTGTCGTACCCTTTACATGAGGATTCTTCCGTGGAAGAACAACTCATATTCGCCTTGTCACAGGGCGCCGAGCACAACCTGATGACCTATGAGGCGTACGATATCAACGGCTACACATTCTACACCGAGAACAAGGACATGAAGAGCGATGGTTATCAGAACTCCGGGGTAACGATGGAATCCTACACCGGTAACAACAAGGACAGATACTACGGAAGGATCGAGGAGATCTGGGAGCTGAGCTACGCTGGAGAGAAGGTCCCGATGTTCCGTGTCAGGTGGGCCAAGAGCGTCCTAAAAGAAGACCGGTATTTCACCACCATGGTTATACCCAAAGCCAAATCCAAGACCGCGGGCGCAAACGTCACCGCGAAAAATGATTCATGAGTACTGGCTTCCCAAGTGTACCAATGCTTCTTCATTACTGACCCGTCAAAGCCCAGTCGTGTTGTCGTGAGGGAGGCAAAAGGAAGATCATCGGAATGGATGGAGTAGCCCATGAGCAAGACTTCGACAAGTATGGCGACCCGAAGATCGAACATGACGACGACGATGAAGTAGCAGCACACACCACAAGAAGAAGCAGGACCACCCTACCTAAAGGACGTCCATTCCATAGAGGAACTCCATTTGCGAAAAAGAAGGGCAAGAAGATTGTGAACAGGTAGCTAGCTAAGATCGATTGTATTTAAATCGTAGTCTTCATTTCTCGATTGTATTTCATGGGCACCTTTTGATATCATGAATATTTTTAAATTTCACGGGCACTTTTTGAATTCATGAGGACACTCGATCTCGACCCCCCTTCACCGCCACCGACGAGCACCCGCCCCCCCGCACCCTCCCCTGCTCCACCGCCGCCAACGGGCACCCCCCGCACCCTCCCCCGCTCACCGCCCCCGCCGATGATATTTTCAAGTAACAAATTTGAACATATTTTTTAAAAAATTATTACTGTTTTTATAAAAATATTACTGTTATGATTTAAACAAGTTTGAACATATTTAAACACAAATAAATATCAAAGAACATTTAAAATGCAAAAAAAATATTGCGGAGCCTGGGAATCGAACCCAAGACCTCCTGGTGTGTGTGCTGCATGCTGACCAGTCGGGCTAGTGGGCGGGTTCTGATGTGGATTGGGTTAGGTGCAATATAACCTGTGCTCGAACTGTAATAAAAAAAACATTCTAATGGCGCACCGCTGCGGGGTGCGCCATTGCTATCTAAAAAAAGATTTCTAATGGCGCACCGAGGTGTGGTGCGCCATTAGTAAGCTTCCCCCTAGCTATCCTCCCTCTCCCTCGCCAGATCCCCTTCGACCCTTTCTCCCTCGCCACCAGATCCACCAGCGCGCTGCCCCGACCCACGACGCCGCCGCCCCGACCCTCACCGGACTCCACCCCCGCCACCCCCGCACCCCCGCGCCCCCACCCCCGCCGCCCCGACCCTCGCCGGACTCCACACCCCCGCCGCCTCCAGAGAGACCACCCCTCGCCCGATTCCCCCTCTTTCCCCATCGAGCCGCCTCCTACTCGGCTCGTACTCGAGTGCGAGAGCTCGTGCGGTGACTATGCTCGCTGTCGTCATTGTCGCGGCCACCGTCGTCCCCACGCCAAGATAGTGTGTCCCCCGGCTTCACCGTCGTCTTCCACGTCGTCTACAAGTCCAGATCGAGCCAGGGCACCGCCGAACGACGGGATCGAGATCATCTTCTTCCTTCTGCCGTCTTCCGTGCCGCCTCGACCGCCCCCGACCTCGCCGAGTTCGCCTACGCCCCCCCTGTGAGCCCATCCGTCGATCCCCTTCTTCCTTCGCGTGGATCCATCGCCATAGACGCTGCTGCCCGCCTGACCCGAGCTCGCTCCGCCCCCACGCCCTCTGGCCGCTTCGCCCGCGTCCTCCTGTAGTCACCTGCGCCCGTCACCGCTGCTTCTCTATTGTCGTTGCCTGTTTCTAGCTGCACCGCGGCCGCTGCTTGCTAATGTTGCTAGCGCTGCAGCTACTAGCGGTCATGGACATGGCCATGGCCGTGTGCTTTGTGTGCGTGTGTGTACAAAGCCGTATGGAATTTGTGTGCGTGTGTGTACAAAGCCTGTATTGATGATGCTAAACAGAGATAGGAGTAGTAGTGGTGGCCATCTAGTTGGACTACTACTGCTAGGACTTGCTCCAGATTTTAGGATTTCTTTTCTTTTAGGATTTATTTTCTTCTAGGACTAGGTTTTTATTATTTTTCTGTTGTGATTGTTTTTTGAGCTCTTTCTTTTTCATTTCCTACTATCCTTATCCTAATTATCTTAAATTGTTATGATGTGTGTAACAGGATTAGATCTTGGATTTGCTAGTGGACTTTGGGAGTTTCTTAGCCAGCTTGGTGACTCCATATTTTTCACTATTTCAGCAAGTCTTTTGTAAGCATTAAACTTTCACCACTACATTTCTATCTTATGTGTACATCTGTTTGCTTCCAATTGCTATATATGTATTGTTGTTACTAAAAATGATGAAGCTCCTGTCAATTGCTATACATATATATATGTGTATGATGATCCTCCTTTCTTGTAGTATTATAACTAGGATATAAAGCACACTGAACTAACAATCTTGTATGGTGCCTAAACTACAATGATTCAGGAACATCAGATGACATAGCATGTGGATATTGACATAGGATGAGTAGATTAATAAGTGAGCCAAAAGTGATGGACAAACCTCATACTAGGAATTCTCGAGGGTTGCAGTACATGGAATGCATTTGCAAATGCAGCCAAAACCTGATATATACCAAAAAAATTGTATAGAAATATGCTGAATTTTCTGCTCTGATTGTTGCTCAAAGAAATTTAGCAAAAAAATGGGGTCCTGGGAGACGCCGCTGCTGCTTGAGGCCCTTGAGAGGCCCTTCGTGTCGTGATGATTTTGCAGGTACCCCGAGAGGCCCTTGAGTTTGCCGGAATGTCGATTAACTTCCGTTCCGGCAAATTCGGGTACTCCATATGTCCTATTTTCAGCAAAGGTCATGCTGAAATTTTCCGTGAATTTTAGCATGACTTTGCTAAAAATCGGACATATGAGGTACTTGCTACTAATGCATGGGCCGGGGTATCTTAGTACTTAATTAAGTAGGATCAACTGCCCCTTTATTCTTGCTGCATTAAACCATAGGTGGCAATAGAGCCAAGTGATTAGGCCCAACTTAGAAATTCTCCTCAGCATCGATAAACCCTAGATGATAAACCCAACATAGGTGGCAATAGAGCCAACTGATTAGTGCCAAGTGATTAGGCCCAACCTAGGGTGCCTCGGCATCGATAAATCCTAAATGATGAAAACTTAGCATTTAGGGTGCCTCGGCGTCGACAAACCCTAAATGATGAAACCTTGGCTTTTAGGGTGCCTCGATGTCGATGAGAACCTAAATGATGTACGCTTAGGCTTTTAGGGTGCCTCGGCGTCGACAAACCCTAAATGATAAAAGCTTAGCTTTTAGGATGCCTCGGTGTCGACAAACCCTAAATCATGAGACCATGATCTTGTTCCTTGACAATAACCAACTTTTTGACCAAACTTTTTTCCTATTTAGAGCGAAACATGGCCCGCAACGATGAGGCCGGCGGTTCGGGCGACAAGAAATTCTGGGAGCTGTCCCAGGAGTTGGAGGAAGAACCTCACCGCTATGAGGACGCCGCGGAAGACACCGATCCTAACTACACAACCCCTAGTGGCGTCGGGGATGACACCACTGATGATGGCGCCGCGGATGCCACCACTGATGATGGCGACGCACGCACAGATGGCAGCCAACCGAAGAGGCAACGGAAGGACCGGCGCCCGAACATGCTCGGCACCGTCAGGGAGGAATTTACTGAAGTGAACTCCGACGGGCATCCGATGGCGCCCAAACACGTAGTCAAGGGGTACTCGATTCAGCTCGGGTGCATTCTCCGGAGCACCGCCTCGATCAACACCGAGAACCTAAGGCATAAGGACCGAGGGAATTTGCGCAGCCTCCTCTTCACGAAGCTACACGAACGATACAAGTTCCCCGCTGAGTTCGCAAACACACGCCTCTCGGGTAATAAAGTGAACGGTGCCGCCCTCACGACGATGAGCACGACCCTGTCTACTTGGAAAAGCACGATTAAGGCAATGATTGACAAAGGTGATAGTTATGAGAAGATCAAGGCGAAATATCCTTTGATGAGCGAAGATGACTACAAGGAGTTCAAGATCAAGTGCGAGAGCCCCGCAACCTCCGAATCAAGTCAGTGGGGGAAAGAAATGCGGCAGTTGAACATAGGGGTCCACCGACTCGGTCCCGGTGGTTACAGAGTGGCGGAGCCTGTATGGGACAAGGAGGACGCGGAGCATGCCGAGCAAGGCCTACCGCCCCGCTTTGAGAAATACAGTGACAAGCAGACCAAGAACTTTCTCAGGGCCCGGTACAAGGAGGACCCGGTAACAAAGGAGCTTACCACGGATTCGAAGACCAAGGAGCTTGAGCTTGTTCTGGTAAGGAATACACCCCCGCGTAATTAGCTCCATATGGTTGCATTCTAATTAATCCCCAATATTTCTAAATGGTTCACGTTCCTTCCGCAGGACAAAGAAAGCAGTAGCGCTGGGTCGTCTCAGAGCTCCCCTTTCGACACCCCTTTGAATAGGGCATTGAACATAATGAAAAATAGGGATAAGCTCAATAAGCCGACGTCAGTTGGTCGTGTGGCCGGCAAAGGCTTGTCCACAAAATGGTCGTCATACTATGGCGCTGGTGGGCGAAAGGAGAAAAAGACCAGCTCGGAAAGCCAGTCGTGCGAGGTTGAAGCACTCAAGGCGCAAGTGGCGCGGATTCCGGAGATGGTCCAAGAGCAAGTGCAACAACAACTGGGATCGACGCTTACCGGCATTATGCCTACCTTGATTCATGGGATAACGACGTGGATTGCGGGTGGCCAGCAGGGGCCGCCCCCGATTCCCAGCTTCATGGCCAGCAACTCACACAACGCGCAGGCGGCGCCATTGGTGTCTCCAGCAGTGGCGGTATTGGTGTCTACGGCGGCGGCGCCATTGGTGTCTCCGGCCGTGGCGGTATTGGTGTCTCCGATGCCGGCATTGGAGCTTAATGCACCCGGGTGTACGCCGGCCGGCACCTCGCTAGCAAGCGGCCCCTCCGTCAGTTGCACGCCCGCCGTTGGCGGTGCCTCGACATTAGCCGAGCTCGACGGCATCACGGTAACTAAGCCTCTTGGCCGAGGACTTCATCTCCTTGCCTATGACTGGGCATCCCTGATGTCCTACATGTTTTCGCAGGGCGCCGCCAACGTTCCTTGCACTCTCCTGCACTTCGTGGGCGGCGAGTTGGTCGATGTCGCCAAGGGCAGAATCGTTCAACCGGGCAACCCCGTGTTCCACGGTAATCCGATGCCACCCACAATGTATAGGGTTGAAGTGGTTTGGGTGCTGCCAGGCTGCGACGAGTTGTTACCTCCGATTCGACCCATTGGGGCCGACGAAGAAGATGAGATGACCCTCAGCGCCTGCGTAAGCTGGCCCCTGCTTTGGCCGAAGAGCCAGATTCGTTTGGGGGCGGGGGACACCACCCCACAGACAAGACCCCCAGTCGTGCCGGCGCCAAGCCATGGCAAGAACACCGCAACGCTACCGGACATGCCGGACATCCCTATGGCACAGGATCCGGACATGCATATGGCACAGGATCCGGACGACGACGACAACAACGATGGTACATTTACGAACGTCGATAAGTACTTTGCCGAACATGGGTACGGTGACGAGTTCTGCGGGCCTCCTTCTCAAGAACCCAAACAAGACGACCGCGCTCTAGCTGGTACGGTGGAGAAACGCAATTGAAACAGGCGTTGTCTGGCATTCAGTTCTCAGGAGACGCCTCCAGCTGCCGCCTTCACCGAGCCTCAGATAGCGGAGGTGCCAAATATTATCAGCCCCAACATGCTCAAGAAGGCGGTCTATGAGCAGAACTCGGTACCATTACAGCAGATCAAGAAGAAGGGCCGGAAACGGCCGACTAAAAAGGCCGCCGGCGTGAGCTAGCCGGCACCGAGTACGATCCGTGCTCAGGACGGGCCACCTTCACCTAAGGATATCTCGAGGAGGGTGCATGTGGCGGGTAGGGCGATGCTACCGACAAATATGCTCAATGCTGCAACCGGTGCTTTGTGGAGTCTGCATGACAGTGTTCTTTCTTTGGAGAAGTGGCGTCTCAGAGAGAATGATGTGGCATACCCGGTTTTCGTGGCCAAGGTGCCAGAGGGCAAGGGCTTTGTGGATGGCGCCACCGGGGGTACGATCGTCCTGCGGTTTGATGACATCTTTGCTATGTTCAACCTTCATACGCTGGACTACACCTTCGTTCGGCTGTTTTCGCTGAGTATGGAGATGCGGATCATTAGAGACAAGACCCCGGACATCGTGATCGTCGACCCCTTCTACATGCGTGCCAAGCTCTTGAGCAGCGCTGGGGACCGCCAAGTCACGAGTTCACACCTCGAAGATGTCATTATGGCAAACCCAGATAAGGATAACTTCCTTGTGCCTTTCTTTCCCGAGTAAGTCATCCCTTAACCGCCCCATAACATATGATTTCTTAGATTTCGATCATTCTTTTTTTCTAACATTCCATGTTCTGTGCAGTGACACACATTGCACACTCATCCTCTTAAGCCCGAAATATTCCATGGCTACGTATTTCGACCCGAACCGTAACTCCAAGATAGACTACACAAATATCAAGAAAGTTCTTGATGATGTTCTCCATGGCTACGCCAAATCTGGAGGCACCTTCATCAGGGGAGTTCGTAAGTACGGCAAGCACGTGTTCGCCCACAATACGACGTTCTGCTGCGTCAAGCAGCCGCCTGGCGGTCAGAAGGATGCCTACTACGCCCTCCATCACATGCGGGCGATCGTAAGGGACCATCATCACCTTCTGCTACCAAATAATCTCAAAGATTGGGCCACGAGCTTGTCGGCAATCCAGGACGCCGACATCAGACAAGAATTCTTTCGCATCCAGTCGAAGTTTGCGGACATCATCCATCAAGATGTCCTTCATACCTCGGGGCAGTTCTTCCTTAGATATCAACCGTCCAACATTGAGATAGACGGAATGCTACAAATGCAGGCTGACAATGCCCGCGATTTCATGACCATCACGATAGACGGCGGCTTCATCCACGCTCCTGTCCATGAGTCGAGTCGAAAGTAGTGATGTGTAGTTCTGAAACATTGATTGGCTCATGTTGTAATTAAACTTTAATGAATTGTATGTCTCTTTGGTTTGGACAGTCGTTCAACTTAGATGTAATCGATGCTATTTATTAGTAGGACCATGAATCGTGCTATTAATGTCTTGCTTTTCTCTTCCGATCCTTTTGTTGCATACTTATATATTGCTTATGTATGTATTGTCTGTTGTTTGGCTTGTGCATAGAGATGCCGTCGTATGTCGTGTATAAGGGTAAGGTTCCCGAAGTCTACGACGACTGGGAGGAGTGTCGGAGACAGGTTCACCGTTTCAGCGGTAACAGTTACAAAGGGTACACCACTAGGGCGGAGGCCGAATCTAGATACGCCCGCTATCTAGCGGGAGAGAGGAGGGAGCGTTGGAGGAACCGGATGAAAACCAGTTTGATCGCGATGATGCTCATCGTGATGACCGCAACTCTATTCTATGTGATGGTAGTTTAGATGATTGATATCGACTTGTAATGTGAAGACAAACTCGATACTCGCGGTCTCGAGACTTGTAATGTTTTATCTTTGTTCGGTCTTTTGAATTCGGAGACTAATATGATGAATTGTATTTGGAGACTAATTTTCTATTGTATTCGATGAATCTGCTGTTGCTGTGTGCTACTGTCTATATTCTGTCAAATACTATATTTTGTAACCTGTGCAAAAATCAGAAAAGTAAACAAAACCAAATATTCATACTAATGGCGCATCACCACAAGGTGCGCCATTAGTATGCCAAAGGATACTAATGGCGCATCAAGACAGAGTGCGCCATTAGTATGCCAAGTATACTAATGGCGCATCTATCCACAGTGTGCCATTAGTGTGCCAAAGCACATGGTTAAATATGGCCCCTGGGAGGCATACTAATGGCGCATGGTGTTATATACTAATGGCTAGTATACCAGATACTAATGGCGCACCAGTGGTGCGCCATTAGTAAAAAATACTAGTGGCGTGATACTAATGGCGCACCAGTGATGCGCCATTAGTAGGCAAAACTGGTGCGCCATTAGTAGGCCTTTTCCTAGTAGTGCATGATAAATTAAATTTCAGTTAATCAAATTACTTAAGAACTCCCACTTAGATAGACATCTCTCTAATCATCTAAGTGATCATGTGATCCATATCAACTAAACCATGACCGATCATCACGTGAGATGGAGTAGTTTTCAATGGTGAACATCACTATGTTGATCATATCTACTATATGATTCATGCTCGACCTTTCGGTCTCAGTGTTCCGAGGCCATATCTACATATGCTAGGCTCGTCAAGTTTAACCCAAGTATTCTGCATGTATAAAACTGTCTTACACCCATTGTAGATGAATACTGAGCTTATCACACCCGATCATCACGTGCTGTCTCAGCACGACGAACTTTGGCAACGGTGCATACTCAGGGAGAACACTTTTATCTTGAAATTTAGTGAGAGATCATCTTATAATACTACCGTCAAACAATGCAGAATAAGATGCATAAAGGATAAACATCACATGCAATCAATATAAGTGATATGATATGGCCATCATCATCTTGTGCCTTTGATCTCCATCTCCAAAGCACCGTTATGATCACCATCGTCACCGGCGCGACACCTTGATCTCCATCATAGCATCGCCAATTATTGCTTCTACGACTATCGCTACCGCTTAGTTATAAAGTAAAGCAATTACAGGGCGCTTGCATTGCATACAATAAAGCGACAACCATATGGCTCCTGCCAGTTGCCGATAACTCTGTTACAAAACATGATCATCTCATACAATAAAATATAGCATCATGCCTTGACCATATCACATCACAACATGCCCTGCAAAAACAAGTTAGACGTCCTCTATTTTGTTATTGCAAGTTTTACGTGGCTGCTACGGGCTGAGCAAGAACCGTTCTTACTTAGGCATCAAAACCACAACGATAGTTTGTCAAGTTAGTGCTGTTTTAACCTTCTCAAGGACTGGGCGTAGCCACACTTGGTTTAACTAAAGTTGGAGAAACTGACACCCGCCAGCCACCTCTGTGCAAAGCACGTCGGTAGAACCAGTCTCGCGTAAGCATACATGTAATGTCGGTCTGGGCCACTTCGTCCAACAATATCGCCGAACCAAAGTATGACATGCTGGTAAGCAGTATGACTTGTATCGCCCACAACTCACTTCTGTTCTACTCGTGCATATAACATCTACACATAAACCTGGCTCGGATGCCACTGTTGGGGAACGTAGTAATTTCAAAAAAAATTCCTATGCACATGCAAGATCATGGTGATGCATAGCAACGAGAGGAGAGAGTGTCATCTACGTACCCTCGTAGACCGTTAAGCGGAAGCGTTATAACAACGCGGTTGATGTAGTCGTACGTCTTCACGATCGACCAATCCTCAGCACCGAACGTACGACACCTCCGCGTTCAGCACACTTTCAGCTCGGTGACGTCCCGGGAACTCACGATCCAGTAGAGCTCGAGGGAGTGTTTCGTTAGCACGACGGCGTGGTGACGATGTTGATGAAGCTACCGCCACAGGGCTTCGCCTAAGCACCGCTACGATATAACCGAGGTGGATTATGGTGGAGGGGAGCACCGCACACGGCTAAGAGATCAACAGATCAATTATTGTGTCTTTGGGGTGCCTCCTGCCCCCGTATATAAAGGGGAGGGAGGAGAGGAACGACCAAGGGAGAGGCGCGCCCAAAGGAGGGGGGGGGGCAATCCTACTCCAAGTAGGTTTGTCCCCCCCTTTCCTATTCCAAGAAGGAGAAGGGGGAAGGAGGAGGTGGAGAGAAGGAAGAAGAGGGGGGCCGCCGCCCCTTCCCCTTGTCCAATTCAGATTGGGGCAAGGGGGCCGCGTGCCACCTCCTGGCTGCCCTCTCTCTTCTCCACTAAGGCCCATAAGGCCGAATAGCTTCCGGGGGGGGGGGGGGGGGGTTCCGGTAACCCCCGGTACTCCGGTATATGTCCGAAGCCTCCCGGAACCCTTCCGGTGTCAGAACATAGTCATCCAATATATCAATCTTTACGTCTCGACCATTTCGAGACTCCTCGTCATGTCCGTGATCATATCCAAGACTCCGAACTACCTTCATTACATCAAAACACAAAAACTCATATTACCGATCATCACAGAACTTTAAGCGTGCGGACCCTACGGGTCCGAGAACTATGAAGACATGACCGAGACACGTCTCTGGTCAATAATCAATAGCGGAACCTAGATGCTCACATTGGTTCCTACATATTCTACGAAGATCTTTATCAGTCAAACCGCATAACAATATACGTTTTTCCCTTTGTTATCGGTATGCTACTTGCCCGAGATTTGATCGTCGGTATCTCAATACCTAGTTCAATCTCGTTACCGACAAGTTTCTTTACTCGTTCCATAATGCATAATCCCGCAACTAACTCATTAGTACATTGCTTGCAAGGCTTATAGTGATGTGCATTACCGAGAGGGCCCAGAGATACCTCTCCGACAATCGGAGTGACAAATCCTAGTCTCGATCTATGCCAACTCAACAAGTACCATTGGAGACACCATAGAGCACCTTTATAATCACCCATTTATGTTGTGACGTTTGGTAGCACACAAAGTGTTCCTCCGGTAATCGGGAGTTGCATAATCTCATAGTCATAGGACCATGTATAAGTCATGAAGAAAGCAATAGTAGTAAACTAAACGATCATGTGCTAAGCTAATGGAATGGGTCCTGTCAATCACATCATTCTCTAATGATGTGATCTCGTTAATCAAATGGCAACTCATGTCTATGGTTAGGAAACATAACCATCATTGATTCAACGAGCTAGTCAAGTAGAGGCATACTAGTGACAATCTGTTTGTCTATGTATTCACACATCTATTATGTTTCCGGTTAATACAATTCTAGCATGAATAATAAACATTTATCATGAAATAAGAAAACAAATAATAACTTTATTATTGACTCTAGGGCATATTTCCTTTAGTTGAAAACCCATCAAAGGTAGAACTTGACTCGCTTGGCCGACTCTTTATTGAACTAGCTGACACCCTTTCCTCACAGGAAGAGGCTGCTACGAGCCGGGCGGACGATGCTGAGGTAATTCCCGTTTCATTCGGTTCAGACTCCACCCCTTCAAAGAAAGTGCGGCGGGTTGTCCGGAAAGTAAAATGTTCTCAGCCAGATGCTTACTTAGATCCACACTTTATTTTTAAGAAGGCTCAACATGATACGAGACGACAGACCCGGAGCGGCAGCTCAGGCGAATTACTGGCTGGGTTAAGTAATGAGCCCTCTGCCCATAAGTGCCTAGCCGATGTACCACACCATCCAACCTCGCTTTTACCCAAAGCTGGTCTTATAAGACATCCTCTTAATTCCTCTGACTCTGACTATCAGGGGTCGCCACCTGCTTCTGGCGACTCAACCAGAACTCAAATGCGTGTCTTCAAGATTGCCCATGGGTAAGTATTTTTACTTGTTCATAAATGATCTTGTAATAACATACTTATGGACCCTTGTATTGTTGTCGCAGAGGTGTGGCCAAAGCGGGTAAAAAGCAAAAGGTAGGCGGCTCTTGCAAGGACCCCAAAAATGCTGAGCCGGAGAAGCAGGTGCCAGAGGCCCCTAAGGCTTCAATTCAAAATCCCGAAGACCTTACCAATGACCCGCCACCGCAAGCTGATACCGCCGTCTTTGAGGCGATGCATACTGAGATCAACCCGGCTGCCCATCCAGACCCATCAAGTCCTAAGCTACCAGTCCTGCCAAGTCCACTGATAAGAGCCCTGCTGCTACTGACGTTGATGACATCACTGTTACCAGGTCAGCTTTTAAGCCGCCCAGGTCTCCAGAGTCCTAGCCAAGCACTGAGCCAAGGAAGAAACACCTTCATTGAAGAAAGGCAAAGCTAAGCTGGACTTGGAAGATTACTCTTCTTACAGTGCCAATGATGTGTACGTGGGCTATTTGAGCCGCCTTAACACAAACCGGGACATGGAGGCTGGGCTAGTCCAGTTGATGAAACAGAAGTATGAGGTATGAAAATATCTAATCTATATTTAGCCTTGTGCATATACATCTATCCATACTAGCCCCCAAGTCTGAAGTATAGGAAAAATGCTAACTATGCTTTAGACTTGTAAAATTTCCAAAGTGTAGCCCCTAAGGGCCGGCTTGTCTTGTAAAGACGAGCCGGGTATTTATTGTCTTTATAGAATCAAATATGTAGCCTTAAAGGGCCGGTTTAAACTGATTTAGATGAGCCGAGTCTTCATATCTTGACAAAATCAAATGTGTAGCCCCCAAGGGTTGGCTTAACTTTTGACAAGATGAGCCGGGTCTTGATGACCTTAACAAAATCGAATATGTAGTCTTCAACAGCTGGCTTAAACTGATTTAGATGAGCCGGGTCTTTAACAGAAATTGAAAAAGACCTACATTAGCCCCCAAGTGCCAAGTATATTGCTTGCAATGTGCTTGGGACTTAATGTAACTATATCACTAAAAGTTGCTCCTTGTGTGGTAACCATTGCTTAAATATTGTATTTCAGGAGGAGTTAAACGTGAAAGAATCACATCTTGGCGACTTAAAGAAGAATATTGAGTTGCAATAAGCTGAAACTTCCAAGGCTGAGTCAAAATTGAAATCTTCACTGGAAGAAATTGAGTAAATCAAGGCGGGTTTTGATGATGAGAGAGCCGCCTGGGAGACAGATAAGGCTGTGCTACTAAAAAGAGCAGAAAACGCTGAGGCTGAACTTAAGCCGGTAACTGAAGAGTTAACCGGCTTAAAAGAACATATCTCTCAAATGCCAGCCGCCATCGTTAGTAAGATTCAGATGCAACTCATGGCCCACTTTAATAGCTCTTTAATCCACCTAGCGATTTATAACATATAAATTTTAACCTGCCTAGCGACTCTTATGCAAAAAATGTTAACATGCCCCAGAAGCGCCAGTCTTTGTCAGAATATGCTGCTCAAACTGAAGGTGGCTTATTCATTGACCGAATAGCTATACACTTGAACACTTCGTAGCCTGTCGCCTTGTCAGGTGGGAAGAAGCCTCCAACTCATATCAAGACTGTGTTGGATTAGCTCTCAATGGCATCGGCTCAAATCGAAGAATTCAAATTGTCAGCCGCTTGAGCCGGAGCCATTGTTGCTCTAGGCCGGGCCAAGGCATGGCAATCTGAACTTGACCCGGAAGAAATAGCCACGGGATGCCTAGAATTCAACGATGATGGGTCCATCTTTGAAGAGCAAGACTTTAACAAATGTGTCAGAGAGATGCGGTCCGTAGCGTGCAAACTTATAGAAGAGCTAAACTTGAACCATTACATGCCGACTTATGATGAAAATAACAACAAGATTAAGCCGCCCACACATGAAGTGATGGATCTTGTTCCTCCCAGGCATAAGAACATCTTCACCCCTGACCTTGACCCTTCCATTATTCTTAATGATGAAGCCACATTGGAGGCCTCAAACAGCATCGACTGGACATCGGCTGACCTTCAGATGGTCGACGAGGAAGAGCCGGCGCGAGATGACCCGAAATCTTCAAGGCATCAAGAAGAAATCTTCAATGGTGATTATAAGCCAGATGGCTCTGAGGCCGGGTTACAGCAGTGCAGCTCCAAAAACACTTGACTCAATCTTCTGGGCTCAATGGGAAGCCTTGTAATAGGGTAGATTTAAAACAGTGATCCGCCTGTCATGCCTTCGTGCATGTTTATTTCAAGATTTGATCTAGTAGCTGAACTTTGTTGCATGCGTGAGCTGATTATATATATGAACCATGCAATGATTCTGCTCTTCACCAGGTCTTGTACATTTTGTAAAGATCCATCAATATGCTCACAGGCGACTTAGATGCAAGAGCATGTAGTGGGTCACAAAATCCACAAAAGGCTCATAACCTCAAATGGGTAAATAAATCATGCCAATGACTATGTAATCAAGAACAAACTGGTGACATGAAGTCAAAAACCAAGGCGGGTTACCAAACCCACAGACTCCTAGTCTTATACAATAGTTGAAAACATCATCAACATGGCCGTAGAACCAAAATAAACATATTGACGGCTTAAAAATCAAAAGCCAGGGCAGGTGAAAACCCAAAAATACTCAAAACATGAGCAATATATATAATCTGGGGCCTCACGTCCAGGGTAGTCAAGGTTTTCATAAAGCAAAAAACCTTGAGAGCATAAAACATGAAAACAGAAGACATGCTAATATCAAACATTGGTAAGTCAGATTTTAAAATTCAAAATAAAAAGGTTGGCTCACATGCCTTATATTTGCTTTCAAGGCCGCATAGTCGTGGTTTGTCCTAGCTCACTGTAATCCGGCTCTCACATGACGCAAAACTGCCGTTTTAACCTTGACAAGTAAATGGTCGTTTGAAAATATTGAATTGCCAAGAGTTCAGCGGGTCACCTGGCGGAGTAGCAAGTTGCAAACAGGTAGGATTAACCCATAATTGGCATCTCATGCCTGGTGACGAGGGTATGAAAGCTAAACCTGGTGGGTTGGAAGCCCCCAAGTGACCTTATGATCAATCAATAAAGACTCAGATGCACATAAATGAAATGAGAGAGGCCCCGAATTTCAGGGATGCCGGCTTTATTATATTGATCATAAAAAGATATATATACATTGATAGAGGTATGTATAATGGCGGGAGCCGGTGGCTTAAACAGAGCACTAAGTGGCCCTCTTGAAAGGTGCGGCTTCGAACTCTACGGCTATGATAGCGACGTAGATCCTTCTGATATGTCGCCGAACGAGCCGCCACAAGGTCACGCTCTTCATCCAAAACATCAAGCGCATTCTGACGTGCATCTCATTATCAGTTTCAACATAAGCTGCCACTCTAGGCGAATGATGACGGATATCACTTGGGAGAATCGCCTCCACACCATAGACCATAAAGAAAGGCGTATAGCCTGTTGACCTGTTGGGGTGGTATTGATACTCCAAAGCACTGATGGTAGCTCTTCAACCCAACAACCCGACGTTCCCTACAAAGGAACCATAAGTCGGGGCTTGATGCCTCGCAAAATTTCTTGGTTAGCTCGTTCTGCTTGACCGTTGGACTGTGGATGATCAACTGAAGAAACATCAAGACAAATATGTTCTCTATTACATAACTCCTTCATGGCACCCTTATAAAAGATTAGTACCATTATCAGTGATGATACTGTGAGGATAACCAAAGCAAAGGATCAGCTTTTTCACAAACTGAACTGCTGTTGCTGCTTCACAATTGCTAACAGGCTCTGCCTCAACCCACTTAGTAAACTTGTCAACCGCCACCAAAAGGTGGGTCTTCTTATCCTTAGAACTCTTGAATGGTCCCACCATATCAAGCCCCCAGACTGCAAATGGCCAAGTTATTGGGATCATCCGCAATTCCTGAGCCGACACATGAGCTTGCCTTGCAAACTTTTGACACCCATCACACTTACTAACAATGTCCTCTGCAACAGCACGAGCCGTCAAATAGTAAAACACATGACGAAAAGTTTTAGCCACCAAAGATTTAGAGCCGGCATGACGACCGGAATCACCTTCATGAATCTCTCGTCAAATTTCATGGCCCTCCTCAGGAGAAACACAATATTGGAACACGCCTGTCACACTGCGTCGGTGTAACTCGCCATGGACAATGGTCATAGACTTAGATCTCCTGGTGATCTGCATTGCCAAAGTTACATCCTCAGGTAACTCGCCCCGAGTCATATAAGCCAAGTAGGGGAGTGTCTAATCAGGAATAGCATGGAGAGCCGCCACTAGCCGTGCCTCCGGGTCAGGGACATCAATATCTTCCTCAGATGGTAGCTTAACCGAAGGGTTGTGTAATATATCAAGGAACACATTGGGAGGCACCAACTTACGTTGAGACCCAAGCCGGCTTAAGGCATCAGCCACCTCGTTCTTCTGTCGATCAAGATGATGCACGTGATAACCTTTAAAGTGACCAACAATATTATCAACCGCCCGACGATAAGCCGCCATGAGCGGGTCTTTAGAGTCCCACTTGCCTGAGACCTGCTGAGCCACAAGGTCTAAGTCGCCCAGGCACCTGACCCGGCTTAAATTCATATCCTTAGACATACAAAGGACATGGAGTAGAGCTTCATATTCATCTACATTGTTAATACAAGGAAACATTAGCCTTAGAACAAAACAAAATTTTTCACCTCGTGGGGAAGTCAAAATAACTCCAGCCCCCGAGCCTTCCAACTGCGTGGACCCATCAAAGTGAATTGTCCAATATGTGTTGTCAGGTTTCTCCTCAGCTGTCTGTAACTTAGTCCAGTCATTGATGAAATCCACCAAAGCCTGAGATTTGATGGATGTCCTTGGCACATACTTCAAACTGTGAGGTCCAAGTTCAATTGCCCACTTAGCAACCCTGCCTGTGGCTTCTCTGTTTTGAATAATGTCTCCTAAATGAGCAGATCTGACCACAGTAATAGGATGACCAAGGAAATAATGCTTCAGTTTGCGACTCGCCATGAATACCCCGCTACCTCTTGAGCACTGCGTTGGTTTTCCTTTGAAGAGGAAAGGGTGGTGCAGCAAAGTAGCGTAAGTATTTCCCTCAGTTTTTGAGAACCAAGGTATCAATCCTGTAGGAGGCTACACGCGAGTCCCTCGCACCTGCACAACACAAATAAATCCTTGCAACCAACGCGATAAGGGGTTGTCAATCCCTACACGGTCACTTACGAGAGTGAGATCTGATATTTATGATAAGATAATATTTTTACTATTTTTATGATAAAGATGCAAAGTAAAATAAAAGGCAATGAAAATAACTAATTGTTGGAAGATTAATATGATGAAGATAGACCCTGGGGCCATAGGTTTCACTAGTGGCTTCTCTCAAGAGCATAAGTATTTTACGGTGGGTGAACAAATTACTGTTGAGCAATTGACAGAATTGAGCATAGTTATGAGAATATCTATGTATGATCATGTATATAGGCATCACGTCCGAGACAAGTTGTCGGTGTACAAAAAGAGGGGTACACTTTTTTGTACCCCTATAACTGTGCACGGACAGTCTAAGCCACGGGCACCACCACACCAAGCAAGGCAAGGGAGGTGAGCCAGGGTAAGACCGAAGCTCAAGGGAACTAGGATGACGCCAAGGCCAAGACCACGAAGAGCAAAAGGGACGAAGCGGACTCCCCCGGCAAGATCCTTGCTGGGAGACAGCTTTGGCAACCCCGGCAAGACCCTTGCCACGGTGACTCGCCCCACGCTTACGGAGCAAATTACCCTTGAGTCCACTACCCCCAAGGGGCAAGGATTCGTGAGACATCCCCGTGGTGGCATGCAGATCTTTGTGAAGACCATCAAGATCAGATACGCACTAAGAAGACAATGACCTTTGGCGAGATACCAGCCAGGGAAGACCACGAGACCCCCGGCAAGCGCCTAGCCGAGGATGACAGCAGGCGCCTCGGCAAGACCCTTGCCAGGACCCCGGCAAGGCCGTTACCAAGGACATCCGCAGGGCCACCATCAGGCCCACGCTGACTAAACCTCCACCACCGTACGCATGCAGCTGCCGACCCAACCAGCTGGGCAGGCACCTGCGTGGCGACATGCAGATCTTCGTGAAGACCCACCACTGCGCACCTCAGCTGCCTGCCTACCTACATGGCATCACAGGCATCGCTGGCCAGGGCGCGTGTCGACACAAGAAGGAGCGGCGATGGACGAGACAGGTTTCTCCCCCGTCCCCGATAAAGCAAGGACACCTAAGCAAGACGCATTAAATGCGCCTTGTCATGTAATGCGAGGGATAACCTCGCATCACTGTACCCTTTCCACCTCCTGCGTGCCACTGTGGCAACCCCTTTTTCTATAAAAGGAGGCCCGAGGCGACCAAGAGGAGGATTCGGCTTTTTTTGGAGCTCCTAATGCCCCAGAGCTAGCTCAAGAACAGGAATATACATCCGCCAAAGTAGGAGTAGGGTTTTACGCATCCTCGCGGCCCGAACCTGGATAAACAAACTGTGTACTATCTGTTTGATCCGCTCTTCTCACGACCCCGCGCCCCGCTAACCATAGTAGGGATTCTTGTGATCCCATAGGTGTCGTTGCCACTGACATCTTTGGCGCGCCAGGTAGGGGGCGCAGTTGTGAGAATCGGCTTTAGCAGTTAGTTCGACGCTTCTTCATCATCATGGCGCCCAAGAAGAAGACGACGGTGGTGGTTGGCCAGTCGGAAGCCGGACAGCCCGTCCCGACGCGGGCGAGCAGCGGACCAGTCGTAGAAAGGACCCGGGGTGCTGCTCGCGAACACCAACACCATCCCAGCAGTTGGAGTTTGGGAGGCGGCGATGTTTGTGCGCCTGGTAACGGGCCACACATCGCCAAATCCAAAGGCAGAGCCAGGCCCTCCGCGGGTGGAGCGGGGCCTTCCAAGGTCATCGCCGCCCCACCCAAAGGCGATGCAAGGGCCTCCAGGACTCCCACGCCGGCGCCAACAGCGCGCTCCTCCCAGGCAGCGCGCGACGAACGGCGTAATCACGCCGAAGATCTCGGGCATCGCCGCGGAAGAGCCCCGAGCGCCACTCCCGGGACGTAGAAGACCTGCCCGCTCGCTGAAGCGCTGGTGAAAACGGCATGCGACCAAGGGGTCGTGATAGAGCTCCTTCTGACGTGGTCAGAAGTCGAAGCGCGTCGCGATCCGTGCAGGTTCCGCTGCCACCGACGCCAGTAGAGGCCCTGGCGCGCGCGCAGTTGCTCCTCGACTTTCCTCACACCACGGGGAAACTCGACGAATGGAGAGCCACTATCCGAAGCCTTGTTGCGGTGGCCAACAAAGACGAACCAAGTCCGGTGGGGCCCCCGGGTCGACGCTCCGATGGAGTCCCGCGCACCAGTGGCGGAAAAGCCGGCGGCGCCGCGACTACGGTGCATTCACCTCTTACCCATCCGGTACCGCGGACGCCGGCTCGTCGCGACGTCACGGGCGACGACATCTCCATAGCGTCGTCTGACCCACGGACCCACTGTGACCAGCGCCAAGTTCTTCGGGAACAAGCCCATGAAGACGCTCGAACCACTATCGAGCGCTAGCGCGGAGCGCGCCACCAGTCAGACAGGCGAGCAGGGCCTGCTACGAACCACCCGACCCCGGAGAGCCCTGGAGGCCTACCTTACGAGGTAGGCTGTCCGACTTTTACCCGTGAGCTGCGGCAGTTCCAGTGGCCCACTCACCGCACCTTCAAACCTGACGTTGGCGAAAAGTACAACGGCAAGACCCACCCGTCTGAGTTCCTCAGCATCTACACCATCGCGATGCAAGCTGCCGAAGCCCGCGACGATAAGGTGCTTGCGAATTACTTTCCATTGGCTCTTAAACCCACGCCATGTCGTGGTTGATGCACTTGCCGGTAGAATCTATTTCCTCCTGGTCGGATTTGTTCCATGAGTTTGTGGGCACCTTTACTGGAGGTCACCAAGCCCATGGCCAAGCAAGCGACCTGCACGTCATTCCCCAGAAGGGAGGCGAGAGTCTGCGCAAGTATATACAGAGGTTCAGCCGAGTACAGTACAATATCCCTGATGTTCACCCTGCCGCCATCATCAGCGGGTTCCGTCAGAACGTACGTAACCGCAAGATGCGCGAAGAGCTGGCAATGAACAAGGTGAAAGATGTGGCGAAACTCTATGTTCTTGGTGACAGATGTGCCCGAGCTGAAGAGGGAAGGAAGTACCCCGGCGAAGATGCCGGCGTGGAAACCGACTCCTCAGATGAGGATACTGCCGCCCCGGTGAAGAAAGGCCGGCGCCGCAATAGGAAGCGTAAAGGTAAGGCCGTGCTTGCCGTCGAGGGATCTGACGACACCGGCTCCGCCAAGAAAACCAAGGCAGATGACCCCGGCAAGGAAATTGCCGGATGTGTCGCCTGCCGGGCCTTGGCGGCTGCCGAGAAGCCAGGAAACTCCAACAAGCAATACTGCAAGATCCATCGCACCAAAGGCCATGATCTCCAGAACTGCCGACAGGTTGAGCTCCTTGCTGAGAAGCAGAGGGCTGAATATGAGAGGCGGGACAAGGAGAAAGGCCAGGACGGTGCTGAGGGGTCCGGCAAGAAGCGTGACGGCCAGGCGGGCCGTCGCGGCAAAGATAAACAACAGGAGAGGCCCGCCCGGGGCCGTGACAAAAAGCCAGAAGACGATGATCGCGAAGAAGACGATGAGTCTGGTGACCAAGAATTTCAGAAAGCTACGGAGGCCATGTGCGTCGATGGCGGCGCCTCGCTGCATACCTCTCACCGCCAGCTTAAACAGTGGGCGCATGAGATTACAGCGGCAGAGCCGTCGTTTGATGCCCAAAGGCCGCTGAAGTGGTCCAGCACACCTATCATTTTTGACATTGAGGATCACCCTGATCGCACTATTGCAGTCGGGTGCTTGCCATTGTTGGTTTCACCAACAATACGCAACCTCAAGGTGACAAAGATGCTAGTCGATGTCAGGGCCGGTCTGAACTTAATCTCGCCTGCCGTGATCGAGAAACTGCAGATTCCTGATGAAGACCTCGAAGAGACGGGCACGTTTCAGGGGGTTAACCCGGGAAGAAGTCAACCAAAGGGAAAGGTCACGTTGCCCGTGACTTTTGGGAGTGATCTGAACTACAGGACAGAAAGGATTGTGTTCAACGTTGCCAAGATACCCTTGCCTTACAACGGGATCCTTGGCCGCCTAGCGCTAGCCAAGTTCATGGCGGCGTCACATTACGCCTACAACACCCTGAAGCTGCCGGGGCCTGTGACGATCATCACCGTCCCATCAGACAAGAAGGGTGCCCTAATTTGCGCTGAGCAACTCTACCAACAAGCAGTTGCAGCAGCCGCCACTGCTAAGGCGCTTGCTCCTGCTGCTGGAGCCCTAGGAAGAAAAAAGAAGAAGACTGGTGAGACCTCAGGCACCCACTCCGGCAAGCGCACCTCTTCCGAGTGTAGCGCTCCCGTCGAGGACGTGCCAGAGAGCTCCACCGACAGAAACAAGAAGTCCAGGGCCACACCGCTGGGAACCAAGAATGTTTCTGTCAAGGAGGACAGCACGGGAGGGGCTTTTACCATAAGCTCCGCCCTTGACGACAAATAGGAAGACGCGCTCGTCACCTTCCTGCGGGCGAATGTCGATGTGTTTGCATGGCAAGAATCAGACATCCCCGGCGTTCCCAGGGAGGTGATTGAGCACCACCTTGCTGTCTGTCCTCATGCACGGCCCGCCAAGCAGAAGGTCAGAAAGCAAGCCTTGGAACGACAAGAGTTCATCACAGAGGAGATCCAGAAACTGGAAGTAGCGGGTTTGGTAAGAGGAGTGCTCCATCCAACGTGGTTGGCCAATCCAGTGGTAGTGCGCAAGGCAAATGGGAAGTGGAGGCTGTGTATTGATTACACAGATATCAATAAGGCTTGTCCCAAAGACCCCTTCCCGTTGCCGCGCATCAACCAGATTGTTGACTCCACGGCTGGGTGTGATCTGTTGTCATTCCTCGATGCCTACTCCGGCTACCACCAGATCTTCATGACAAGAGAAGACGAAGAGAAAACGACATTCATCGCCCCATGTGGTACGTATTGTTTCATATGGATGCCTTTCGGGTTGAAGAGTGCTGGTTCAACGTTTGCAAGGGCGGTCCAGATTGGTTTTGAACCCCAGCTCCATAGAAATATGGAAGCTTATATGGATGATATAGTGGTCAAAACCAACAACAGGGCAACCCTCATACCGGATTTACAAGAAACATTTGCAAACCTACGCAAGATCAATCTCAAGCTGAACCCTGAGAAGTGCATCTTCGGCGTCCCGTCCAGCAAGCTTCTTGGGTTCTTTGTGTCGCAGCACGGGATAGAGGCCAATCCGGACAAGATCAAAGCTATAGAGCAGATTGAAGCACCCAAGCGAGTCAAGGATGTGCGTCGGCTTGCTGGTTGCATTGCCGCCATGAGCAGGTTCATTTCCAAGTCCGCCGAGCGCGCCCTTCCCTTTTTCAAGATTTTGAAAAAGGCGGGCCCGATGGAGTGGACACCAGAAGCCGAAGTAGCATTGCAAGATTTGAAGAGGTACCTCTCCTCCGCGCCAATACTAGTTGCGCCTAGGCCACAGGAACCGTTGCTGCTATACTTGGCGGCAACGAACCAGGTGGTCAGCGCCGCACTAGTGGCGCAGAGAGATATTGATGACGAGGTAATGGAAGCGACAGAGCCCGATGCCACCGATGCAGAGACAACACAGCCAGTTGGAGTGCCGCCGAAGAAGAAAATGATGTAGCACCCGGTCTACTTTGTTAGTTCCCTCCTGCAGGGGGCTAGATTAAGGTACTCCGGTGTGCAGAAACTGCTCTTCAGCCTTCTTATGGCCTCGAGGAAGCTGCGTCACTACTTCCAGGCGCACGAAATCACTATCGTCACTCGCCTCCCTCTGCAACGGATATTGCACAATCCAGACGCAACAGGAAGAATCGTAGAGTGGGCACTGGAACTGTCCAGCTTTGGCCTCAAGTTTGAGAGTACCTCAACGATTCAAAGCCGAGTCCTGGCGGAGTTCGTTGCAGAATGGACCGTGACGCCTGACGAAGAAGCCCAAGAGACTGCTCTCCCCGGCAAGGAGGCAAGTTGCGACTGGATCATGTACTTTGATGGAGCTTTCTCCTTACAGGGCGCCGGGGCTGGCGTACTGCTTGTCGCGCCCACAAGAGCACCTCAAGTACGTGATCTAGATGCACTTCCCCAGGGAGGTGTCAACAAACAATACGGCTGAGTATGAAGTGCTGCTTGCTGGTCTTAGGATCGCGGCAGACCTCGGAATCAAGAAACTCATCGTCAGAGGCGACTCGCAGCTTGTCGTCAAGCAAGTCAACAAGGATTACCAGAGCCCGTTGATGAAGGCCTACGTCGATGAAGTGAGAAAGCTGGAGGAGCGTTTTGATGGTATACAGGCAGAATACGTTCCCCGAGCGGAGAATGACATCACCGATTACCTGTCAAAACACGCTGCCCTCAAGCTACCTGTGGAACCAGGTACCTTTGTGCTTCGGCTAACTCAGCCATCCGTTGATCCATCAACAGAGCAGAACAAGAGGAGAAAATCAGGGCCCGACAAGTACTTTCCTGCCGAGCTCCCCGAAGCCGCCGGCAAGGATGTTGCCGGAGACACTGAGCCCGCCACAGGACGGCTAGCTCCGACGGAGCATCAAGCTCTTGCCGTGGAGACAGCCGCTCCTATAGCGGAGGAAATGCCTTTAGTCCTCGCCGTCGAGCCCCAGGCTCCAGCATGGGCACAACATACCGTCCGATTCCTCCAAACAGGGGGAACTTCCTGAGGAGCTGGAAGAAGCGGAAAAAGTAGCCCGTAGCTCTACTATGTACTAGTTCGTCGATGACGTCCTGTACAGAAAGAGGCCGAACGGTGTGAAATTGAAGTGTATCCCTCGAGAGGAAGGACTGGGGCTGTTGGCGGAGATACATGGAGGCATATGTGGATCCCACATAGGGTCGAGGGCCCTTGCCGGCAAAGCGTTTCGGCAAGGCTTCTTCTGGCCCACCGCCCTCCAGGATGCAACGACACTAGTCACCAGGTGTGAAGCGTGTCAGTTCCATTCAAAGAAGCTTCATCAGCCAGCTCAAGCCCTTCAAACCATTCCTCTCTCCTGGCCTTTCTCGGTCTGGGGGTTCAACATACTGGGCCCTTTCCCCCACGCTGTCGGGGGCTTTGAGTACTTGTACGTTGCAATCGACAAGTTCACAAAGTGGCCAGAAGTGGAAGCAGTGAGGAAGGTCACAGCACAGTCAGCCGTCAAGTTCTTCAAAGGACTGTTGTGCCGTTTTGGTGTACCCAATAGGGTCATCACCGCACGCCGTTCACAAGCCACACCTTCATGCAATATATTCAAGACCTCGGCAGCAAGGTCTGTTTCGCTTCCGTTGCTCACCCACGAAGCAATGGTCAAGCTGAGAGGGAAAATGCTGAAGTACTGCGAGGCCTGAGGACAAAGACCTTTGACAGACTGCACAAGAGTGGAAGACGCTGGATTGATGAATTGCCCGCGGTTCTTTGGTCAATCAGAACGACACCAAATCGAGCCACCGGCCAGACACCCTTTGCCGTGGTATATGGGGCAGAAGCAGTTCTCCCCATGGAACTCATATACGGGTCACCTCGAGTACTCGCTTATAACGAGCTTGAGCAAGAGCAATTGCGGCAAGATGATGCAACACTCCTTGAGGAAGATCGTCTTCGGGTGGCTGTGAGAGCAGCGCGCTACCAGCAAGCCTTGCGCCGCTACCATAGCCGCAAGGTTCATGCCCGAAGCTTTGAGGAAGGCGACCATGTTCTTATGCGTGTTCAATCGGCCAAGAATTCCAACAAGTTGACGCCAAAGTGGGAAGGCCCTTATCGGGTAATACGAGTCACCAGGCCCGGCGCAGTCCGCCTGGAGACCGAAGATGCCATTCCGGTGAGTAATTCCTGGAACATTGAGCATCTTCGCAAGTTTTACCCGTGAGGCGCGGCTTGCCGCCCCCCCCGGCAAGCCACCTTTTGTATGAGCCTTGCCGATGACGCATGTAACCCTTTGTACAAAGCCAGGCGCAGACCCTGAGCATAAATAAATGAAGCGCTGGCGCCCTAAGTTATAGCATGCATGCTAGGTCGAGTCTCGTCCTTGGTTAGGGTTGATAGTGCTTAGCGGTGACTAACCCCTAGCTTAGAGGTCGACTGTGCGTCTCTTTGTCTTTCTTTTGTCTTCTTTGGTTCACAGGACACACAGATATCCTTGCCGAACCACTTGGGGAGAAAAAAAGGAACATGCCAGCATCTAGGCCCCGACAAGCTAGTATTGTCGGGGGCTGCAAGAGCAAAGATTCACCCACGGCAAACTAGGGTTGCCGGGGGCTGCAGCTTCAGATAAGTTCTTCATCCCTTATCATGCATTCCATTATGGACTGAGGTATGTGAAACCTCGTTTTTCCTTAAGCTACCGTGCTCCCCTAACTCTAGGCCCTAGGGCTCATTCCTGGGACCAAGTTTGGTCGTAGTCGCGGCAGCGAAAGGATGAAACAAAGAGCCTGAACCCGCCTCATCCCTGCCTCCGCCAAAGGCGTGAGAAAGGTCGAGCGAAGTGGGGAGACGGTAAGGCCTGTTGCCAGGCGAGAAAGTGTTTATCTTAGAGATATCAAGGATTTACTCCTTGTCATGTGTCGGAGTAATCGACCATGGGTACCCCGAGGACGGCAAGACGATATTTCAAGACATCGGGGCTAGCAAAGCCCCTCAGTCCGACTGCGCCAGCCAGCCGACTGCCGACTGCGCCAACCAGCCGGCTGCGACTATAGCCCGACCTGACACCGACAAGACACCGACGAGACGGCCATGATCTTCGTGGAGGGGGCGCCAGAGACGGCGCCGACTGGAGCGGGCCAAAACGGCCAATCAGCTGCGGCGCCAGAGCAGCCGTTCAGGGGCGAGCCGGAGGCAGGGGCCGACCTCGAGGTGCAGCCGGCATTGCGCTGGCGCGCAGGGGGTGGCGCCTCCGCGCCGGAACCGCACCGAGCTGTGGGCGCTAGCCAGACGGCGGAGGCCCTGGAGGTGCCAGCGCCAGCACGTCCGAGTGGACTCCCAGCGGGGGGACGGGCGAGCTGAACGCGGCGGCTCAGGAGGTCTGGAACCGGCTTCAAGCTCAGGCCACCTCGCTACAGCGATACACCCAAGAGTTCCTCACGACGCGGGCCGTCATCCGGGTGAGTCTTCTGGCCTTGGTTATTTTGCTCTTTTGATTTCTTCCATGGGGGCGCGTCAGCGCACCCACTGGGTGTAGTCCCCGAGTTCCGAGTCGGCTGCTGCGCAGGCGGCTTGGAACTTACTAGGTCCTGACAACTTAACTTATCCTTGCCTCCTGTATAATCTTCTAGGAGTATCATAACCTTCGCGCAGCCGCCTTCAACTCCCAGGCTCAGGAGCTGGGCCAGAGAACCGAGGACCTGACCAGCAGCCGGAGTGCGTGCTTTGTCTCGTTCATCTCCTATGGGGGCGCGTCAGCGCACCCACTGGGTGTAGTCCCCGAGATTCGGGCCGACTGCTGAGCAGCCAGGTCGGATCTTCCTTGACGACTTCTTCCTTATTAATTTTTCCTTTGTCTTCATGCTTGCAGGAGCCAATGCCGACTTGAGGGGGCAGCTCAGCGGGGCCCAGGCCGCCCTTCGCGCCAAGGAAGCTGAGTACAACGCCTTGGTCCTGGAGCGTGACCGCCTGGCCAAGAAGTTGGCCGACCAGGAGGAGAGCCACAAGGCGGCCCTGAAGAAGGTGCAGGACAGCGACGACGCCCTGAAGACCGAGTTCGAGACCGAAGCGGCGGGCTGGGCTGAAGCAAAGCAGGCACTGAGCGAGGGCTTCAGTCGTATCGAGGATCTAATCAATGGTAAGCCGCCTTCTTCACTCCTTGCCTACCCCTTGATCCCTGATTTGTGTTCTGACTTGTGCTGCTTCTTGTTCTCCGTGCAGACTACTTTTCCAGCTACTCCGTCTTCACCACCCAAACCATCGAGGCCCATCGCGAGGCGCACCGGCAGGCGGGGGCTGAAATCACGCCGGACGCCTGAGGAGCAACTCTTGGCGGTCCACCCCGGCTGCAGCCGGCTCACCGTATGCTCCGCCACCTCCAGCGCGCCGGGGCGCAGGTGTCGGCCGCCCTCTGGCCAAGCGAGACGATTCCCCGCACCCCGAGTCGGACTGCCGACTGGTTGGAGGTTGCGGTTGGCCGCTTCGAGGCCTGGAAGGCATCGGCAGCCCGGCTTGGAGCTGGGCGGGCGCTGGAGTTCATCCGAGCCTGGTATCTGGGGCTGAACCTGGACCAGCTGCGCACCTGGCGGCTGGAGGCCAACAAAGAGATGGAGGAGGTGCGGCCGGCTATCGCTCAGCGCGCTTCGACGATCACTGAGTGTACTGACATAAGCGTCTTCGCTCCTGAAATTAATGATGACGGTGTTGCCCAGCCGGAGGAGTGGTTCGGGCTGGACCCGGCAGCGGGTGAAGACTCAGCAGACGAGATCGCCTCCAGCGATGAAGGCGAAGACGACGAAGGAGAGGAAGGCGAAGACGTTGAGCCGACCGGTGAAGCGGCCAGCCAGCCTCAGCCTGATCGTGCCTCCAGCAACGAGGCTCGTGCTAGCGCGCGCTCTGTGGGAGGCGGTGATCATGCCGAGGTTCGCCAGCCGGCCACTCCTCCAGCCGGCACTGCCGTCTCCACCGACCTGCCTGACTCGCCAGTCTCTCCTTTGGCTTAATCTGCCGTCCTTGTTTTTTCCTGCTTGTTGCCTTTTGAACAATTTTATTAAACTTGCGCAGTTCCACCCACTGGGGGTGTATTCGAACTATGTTGAATGCTGGCCTTTTGAAGGTCTTTTATGTAAATATTATTGTGTGTGTGTTTGGTTTCCATTCGTGTATGCTTTTTATCCTTAGGCTGTTTCCTTTGCCGCCTTCCCCTTTTGGGAAGGCAAGTACTTGAGCTTTCTTAGATTGAAGCGAGGTGAATGGAAGCCGGCCGGCCGGCTACTCTGGTAGTCGGTCGGTGGTGGGAGAAAAACCGGCTTTTGTTATATTAGTCCGTTAGTCCCTAGCCGTTTTTCGTGTGGGCGTCCTTTCCTGCCTTTAACTCTTGCCAGCCGGACAGCCGGTTCTTCGATCTGCGACTTTTGGCAAGAGAAGGCTTGGGAGCCGGCACACTACTTGTCTGACTGCGGGTAGGACTTCTAATATAACTCCAGGCGGCCAGTCCCCGGGCCGACTAGTCGAACCCGGTGCCGGACGGAAAAAGTGAATGTAATGACAAGGTCATAAGCATGATACTCTTCATCCATAGATAAAAGATGGCAGTCCCCGAGCTCTCCTCGGGGGGCCTATTGTCTCGTACTTAGTACAAAAGTTAGCGTGATACATACTGCATTTCAACTATAAAATCTTTGGAGGAGGTTGGCGTTCCATGGTCGTTCCGACTCCTTGCCGGAGTCATCTCTCTTTCGTGCCTTCGGCTTCTGCACGTTGATCAGGTAGTAGGAGTCGTTGCCTAAAGCTCTACTGATGACGAAGGGGCCCTCCCAAGGGGCCGAGAGCTTGTGCTGGCCGGCTGTTCGCTGGATCAGCCGAAGCACAAGATCACCCTCTTGGAAGGATCTTGGCTTGACCTTCCGGCTGTGGTAGCGGCGCAGGCCCTGCTGATAGATGGCGGACCGGCTGAGGGCTAACAGCCGGCCCTCTTCCAGCAGGTCGACGCCGTCTTCCCGTGCTTCCTTGGCCTCCGCTTCCATGTACATGGTTATCCGAGGCGAGTCGAACTCGATGTCAGTTGGGATGACCGCCTCGGCACCATACACGAGGAAGAAAGGAGTGAAGCCGGTTGACTTGTTTGGGGTAGTGCGCAGACTCCAGAGGACGGCCGGCAGCTCATCGAGCCAACAGCCGGCTGAACGCTCCAGTGGTACGACCAGTCGGGGCTTGATGCCGGAAAGGATGAGGCCGTTGGCTCGCTTGGCCTGGCCGTTTGACTGCGTGTGGGCAACGGACGCTAAGTCCAACCAGATGCCTTGCATCGCGCAGAAACGTGCCAAGGCTCCCTTGGCGAAATTCTTGCCATTGTCGGTGATGATGCTGTGTGGCACGCCGTACCGAGTTGTTATATCTGCGATAAATATCATGGCAGTCGGCCCATTCAGCTTCTTGATCGGCTTTGACTCAATCCATTTGGTGAATTTGTCCACGCCGACAAGCAGATGTGTCATGCCGCCGCGCGCCGTCTTGAATGGTCCCACCATGTCCAGTCCCCAAACGGCGAAGGGCCAAGTGAGGGGAATGGTCTTGAGTGCTGAAGCCGGCATGTGTTGCTTGGAGCTGAAGAGTTGGCATCCTTTGCAATGTTTAACTAACCCCTTGGCATCATCCAAAGCAGTCGGCCAAAAGAAACCATGGCGGAAGGCTTTGGCGACGAGTGATCTTGAGGCCGCATGGTGGATGTCTCTGAGGATTGCAATGCCCTTCTCTTGCTCGACACATCGCTGGAGGACTCCAGTGACACTGCGCTTGACGAGCTCTCTGTTGATGATTGTGTATGCTCCGGCTCGGCGTTGGACTTGTCTTGCCTTTGTTTCGTCAGCCGGCAGATCTTGGTTTATTAGGAAGTTGAGGATGGACTGAGCCCGTGATGGAGCTACGACTTCTTCTATTGCCAATGCGGCTACTGCAACCAGGGCGGGCGGGCTGGGTGGTGAAATGTTGGAGTCGGCCGCCGCCTGTTGTGTTGGTGCAGTCTCCGGGCCGACTACCGCAGTCCCCGAGCCGGGTGTGGCAGTCCCCGGGTCGGGCGTAACTACGGAAGTCCCCGAGCCGCCTGCTGATGTCCCCTGGCCGACTATCGAAGTCCCCGGGTCACCTTCTTGGTTCTTCGAGCCGGGCCCGGCTATATCAGGGTCAGGCGGTACGAAGATGGAATCGAACTCTGGAGACGGCTTGATAGACGGCTTGAGGAGGCGTTGTAGAGGGACACCGGTTTGTATTGCTTGCCGAGTGGAGCCTATTCGAGCCAGGGCATCAGCTGGCTCGTTGTCGGCTCGTGGTACGTGGAGGAACTCGCATCCTTCAAAATACCCACTGATCTGCTGAACGAGGAAGCGGTAGCTTGCAATATTTGCGTCCTTGGCATCCCAGTCGCCGCATGATTGCTGGACCACCAAGTCCGAGTCGCCATAACATAGGATCCGGCGAATGCCGAGCTCTTTGGCAAGCCGGAGCCCGTGTATGAGCGCCTCGTACTCGGCCACGTTGTTGGAGGTGGCAAAGTGAATTTGCAGCATGTATCTGAGCTTGTCGCCTTTGGGAGAGGTGAGGATGACGCCGGCTCCCAAGCCGGTGTGCATCTTGGACCCATCGAAGTGCATGCGCCAATGAGTGGAGTCGGGAACTGGCGGCAGGTACTGGGTCTCGGCCCAGTCGACGAGGAAGTCGGCTAATGCTTGGGACTTGATGGCGGTGCGAGGCTGGTAGAAGATCGTGTAAGGGGCCAGCTCGATGGCCCATTTCGCCACCCGGCCGGATGCATCCCGGCTGCCTACGATCTCGGCCAGCGGGGCGGTGCATACGACCGTGATGGGATGCTCTTGGAAGTAGGGCTTCAGCTTCTTGGTGGCGAAGTACATGCCATAGCACATCTTCTGGTAGTGCGGGTAGTTCTGCTTCGAGGTAGACAACACCTCGCTCAAATAGTACACCGGCCTCTGGACCGTCTGGGCTCGGTCCTCTTCTGGGCATTGGACTACGATGACGGTGCTGACCACCCGGCTGGTTGCGGCAATGTAGAGGAGCATGGGCTCTTTCTCAGTCGGCGCCGCCAGGACAGGCGGCGTGGCCAGCATCTTCGGGGAAAGGCTCGTCGCGGATGTGGGGGCCGAAGCAAGGCGGGCCGACATCGTCTTCTTCTTCCAGCGCTAGGGATCGCGTCAGGCGGTCGATCCGATGGCGGGCGTCGTTCTCGCCGACTCCTTCGCGGCGACCTAGCCGACCGCTGAGAGTTGGATGCGCAACAGGCGGTGGGGTGGGATATCTCTCTCCACGGGGCCGAGGCGGAGGCGGGTTGCCCCGCCACTCCACGGCCTGGGGGTGGCCTTCTGCATCTCGCTCGATGGAGATTCGGGTTCGGTTTCGGCTGGCAGCCGGCTCTTTCTCGCGCCGCGCGCGGGTTTTACCCGTAGTCGGCGTCCGGGACGTCGCGCCGTGATCTTGGCGTGGGGGAGGGCTTTCCGCGCGGGCGTCGGCTTCGTGCCGCTGCGCGGCTGCATTGATTAGCTGCTGGATGCGTCGGGTCATGTGGGGGAGTTCTTCGGCCCCCCAGTCCGTCTAGCTCGTCTACGGCCGCCTGGGCGGCGCGCAGGTTCTCGAGTGGAGTGGCGTAGACTGGGCGGTCGACTCCTAACGTGTCGGCGACGACAGCATCGCGCTGTCTGACAGCGCCGGCATGGCTGGGCCCGCCTGGGGGCGGCGTGCCAAAGGCGGCACGGCCGGCTTCGGGTCGGTGGGCCTCAGCGAGGCGTCTCATGGAAACCAACTTCCGGCCTTCCGCGAGGAGGGCGAGGCGGCGAGCCTCCAGTGCTTCAGCGTCGGCATCGGCCAGGAGGGGGATGGACAAGTCGTGGATTGCCGTGTGCGGGGCGTCGCGGGCGCTCTCGTCAGAAGCGCCGCCGTGGCCGATGACCATCACCTCGGTGGTGACAGCGTCGCCGCCATCGGCCCGGGGAAGCGGGTCGTTGTAGATCGTGACGTCGGTGGGGAAAGTGTCGAGTGAGGCCGTGTCGGAGTCGACAGGCATCGGGTCAATGGAGCCAACCGACTCCAAGTCCACAGCAGGCTCGTCGGAGAGGTGGAGCTGGCCGAGGAGGTTGATGAGGTGGTCGGTGCCCGCGTCGGAGGCGAGCTCGTCCGAGATGAGGGTCTTGTCAAGGAGATCGGCGAGGCCGCTCGCTGCGCAGACGTTGGTGACGCCTTGCAGCGCGTCGTGGCAAGCGCCGTCGGGCGTGCCGGGCTGGCTATGCTCGCGGGGGAGGAAGAGGGTTCCCGTCCAGAACAGGTCTCCGGACGACGATGCACCTGGCCCCACGGTGGGCGCCAAATGTCGGGTGGTAGGTGCAACATATGCCAACGGGTGGCTTATCATTGTGGGAGCCAATAATACGTCGCCGGTGCCTGGAAGCGGGATGAGGCAAAGACATGCACGCCGGCGAATCTTACCCAGCTTTGGCGCTCTCCGTGGAGATAACACCCCTACTGCTGCTCTGCGAGGTCTCCGCATGATCACTAGATGAACAAGTAGCTACACGATGCTCCGTGAGCTATTTGGCGAGAGGAGGAAGAAGGTCACTGCTCGCTCTCTTCTCCTCCCTATGCGGTGTCTAAAACTATCAGGGATCAACCCTTTGCATGGGTGTCCCGGGGGGTTTATATAGGCCTACCCCCCGGGGTACAATGGTAATCCGGCTGGGCGTGGGGCCCAGCCGTCTGTATCTACACTCGCCAGCTTCTGCGCCGGCTGCTGGGGCCCGCCGGCTGGTGGGTCCCGCCGGCTGCCGGCTCCTTGGTCAACAGGCAGGCCCCACTGTCCAGGGCCTTGTCGGCGGCTGGTTACTGTTGCTCAATCCTGGTGACGAGGGCTTCGCCGAGGTGGGTGTGGCTACAGTGCCGCCGTCCGGCGGGTGATCGCTGTAGCCTCAGCGCGTCTTGTCTCCTTAATGGGGCATCTCCTTCGAGGGAGGTGGCAAGCCGGCTGGGGGGAGCCGGCTCCGTCTTTGGCCGACTGGGGAGGCCTGGCCGCCTTCGGGTGTCTCTCTGCCCAAAAGGGCCCACCGCCCGTGGGCCGCGCTGGCAGCCCGTCGTGGATGACATCAGGGTCAACATGGCAATAGTGCCGCGCCGGACGGGTCATGGCCACCCGTACGGCGCACTGTGCCAGGCGTGCTCCAGGATTCAGGGGTGGCAGGTTTTAATGTAGCCATGCCCCGTCACATCGCCATTATGAGGATGCAGACTTCGAGGGTACGATCTTGACCGCTTTGTGGGAGCCGGCTTCTTCGAGTCGGCCTTCTCGCGGCCGGCTTCTCGAAGCCGGCCCTCCCGCGGCTTTCTTTATGAGGGCTAAGGTCGGGTTGCCTTCCGATAGCCGGCCTGGGAGACAGCCGGCAAGGGGATGGCGGCCCCATGTCTTGGATTCTTGAGGGCCTGATCGGCTCGTAATTTTTTCAGAAGGGCCAGGGGGAGCCGGCTAGGCTACCCATGGTTATTTACTCCGACAGTAGTCGCCGAAGTTGATCGAGCTTCGAGGTTGACAAAAGGACGAAAAGCTCGGTCAGCTTCCTTTCCTGAGGGTCCGGCTATGCTTGTGCGCGTCGTCTTCGGGAAGCCCCGTTTCTCGTTGGCGGGAACGCGGGTCGGCCTGCGAGCTGACCGCACGCCATCCCGCAGGCCACGTGGCAAGGAGATCCTGCCAGTGCACACGCGTGATGGGACGCCGCCGCAGGCCCGGGCCCGCCACTCCTAGGCCTCGGCCCGAGCGCGGATCTTCTGTGGCCCACGCGGACCGCTTGCCTTCCTGCGGCGGTTTTATTACGCCATTAGGGCGCAATAATCACGGGACGTGGGGGAGTGGGCGCAGTTGATCCCCATGTTCCCCCACGCCACGCCTCCTCGGCTCCGCCGCGCGGGTCTATAAGTAGGGGGAGGGGGGAGCGGCAGAGGCTCGCACGCTCTCCCTCGCTCCGCCCCTTCTCACCTTCCTTCTTCTTCTTTCGGCCGCTGCTCCCGTCGGCCTCGCACGCTATGCCTCGCATCCGCTGACTCGCGCCCGAGGGCCTTGTTCGATGCCGCTTCTGCCATCCCTCGCATGGCCTGCCGTCTCCGCGCCACGGCCGGGCTCTCCGCCCCGCGCAATCCGGCCTTCGTCGCTCCCTGCCGGCTCCCCCCAGCTTGGCCGGCTCCCGAGCACCGCCACTTCCGCGCCGGCTCCGCCCCTGCCGAGACGCCTCGCCCGCCCACCGGCTTCCGCGGGCCGGCTTCGCCTCGCCTCGGCCGCCTTCGCGCCGACCCGTCTCCGCCTCCGGCTGCCTCCCCGCCCCCGCTTGCCGCCTGCGACCTTGCCCGCGGCCGAGAGCTCCGCGCCCGCTCGCCTCCTCGCCCAGCCGGCTGGTTCGTCGCCGCGCCCGCCTGCCCCTGCTGGCCCGCTGCCGGGTTACCGCCAGCCGGCTCCGCACGCGTGCGCGGGCGCCCCCTTCGGCCGGCTGCGCTGGCGGAAAAAGAAAGAGGTGGCCGGGTTCCCGGTCGGCTGACTGTAAAAAAAAGAAGGAGAAAGAGCATCGCATCTGGCTGAGAAAGTGGCCAGGTACTGAGAAAAAAAGAAATGTGCCCGTCCGGCTACCAGCAGTCGGCGGATGATGAGAAAAGAGAAGAAGATAAAGTAGTTGCCGGGAGATCCGGCCCGACTGCTCAGCAGTCGGCCTGAATCTCGGGGGCTACACCCAGCGGGTGCGCTGACGCGCCCCCGCGAGGAAGAAGACAAAGTAGTTGCCGGGAGATCCGGCCCGACTGCTCAGCAGTCGGCCCGAATCTCGGGGGCTACACCGAGCGGGTGCGCTGGCGCGCCCCCGCGAAGATTGCAGACAAGAGAAGAGTTTTGTCCGGCTGCCAGCAGCCGGCAGAAGAGAAAAAGAAGAAAAAGGGCGTTACAAGATGCCTCACCGCCTGGCCGGTCGAGCCTGACCGGCCGGGACCCCCCTTCGAGCACCCGGGGGCTCAAGGGCTACACCCAACGGGTGCGCCGACGCGCTTCGCGAGCGCCGAGTCGCGTTGGCTGGCTTCGACGACCACGACTACATGAAAATCAATGTGAGCTCCTCGCCCACATATTTTTGCATCACGCAAGGACGGATAACCCCGAGCGATGATTGGGTTCTATCTCCACATTTTAATTACAGTTGCATCACTGTTCGCCCCGGCGCCAGCCAGAGTTGGCCCGGGGGCTGGCCGCTTGGCCTGAGACGTTAGTTCCCGCAGACGGCTTAGTAGCGTGCACAGTACCAAAGGCTCACTCTTAGTCACAGACCGCAGAGCGGCTGTCCGGCTAGCAAGGGTGAACGCTGGAGGCCACCCACGTGAAAAACGTCCGGGAAGAAAAACGGTTCGGGCGACCCGACCGTTTTCCTTTACAAGTATCTACTCGGTTGAATCTGCTCCTAGACTCTGAGTACTGTACACTCCACTTCGCGGCCCACTCTTAGCCACAGACCGCAGAGCGGCTGTCCGGCAAGCAAGAGCATAGGCCAAAAAGCGGAGGGAACACGAAAAAGATTAAGGGGGCTCGGACGAAACCGAGTCGGCACCCTCCGCATAAAAACTTACAATGCTAAAAGCAAACATTTGATATATCCGCATGGACTAACTTTGTCTTTTTTCATGATCATTTCCATGAACACTCGCCAGCCAGCCAGCCATCATGTACAGTGTCACTCGCCAGCCAGCCAGCCATCATGTACTCGCAAACATTTCCAACTGCGCCAGCCAGCCGGCTGCCGACTGCGCCAACCAACCGGCTGCCGACTGCGCCAACCAGCCGGCTGCCGACTAAAGCTCGACCCGACACCGACAAGACACCGACGAGACGGCCATACCTAGGACGAGACAAGCGTACCCGAGCACTATTCACGTGACACCCCAGCCATCATGTACAGTGTCACTTGTCCCCTGACACTATTTATGAAGTGACCCAGGGGACAAGGATGACACCCCACCATGCCACTAGCTAGCTAGCTACCATACCTACATGGCTTACATCCTAAGCTAACTCCCACTATATATATGAGCATCCATCCATCCAGGATGGACTCACTCTCCCACACACTCACGCATGCATGCCCAGGCACATGCGGCCACACACACCAATGCTCATATGCATGTACGAGATCAGGCTCTTACGGCACTGATCTCAGATACAGCTCCAGGAGCACTTTGTACTGCCCGATGTACACCCCAGATATATACTCAAACATGCAGGAGTAGGGGTGTTATCTCTCTGGAGAGCCCCGAACCTGGGTAAACTAGCGCGTGCTACTCGCATACCCGCTCCCGGTCCTATCAGCAGCAGTCTTACCCTCACACTAAGCCCTTGTGGCATCTGTCGACTCGCAAGCCCCCCGTGAGAAGACCACGACATCATGGGTTCCACCCGCAAACAAATGACCCGGCAAGCATCCCTTTTTCATTAAAAAAATTCCACTCAGATACAGTCCATAGGGAATGAAAAACATGAATGAAGGGATTAGAAGTTTTAAATTCAACAAAGGGCCGAAGGCTTACAAACTAAAAAGAGATAAGGTGCCCGTAATCCCTTTCTTGTCCCTCTCCTTAGGAGGCAGGTCAAGGAGGCAAGAAGGGCAAAAGGAGCACCTAGGCGAGCTACGGGTGGCAGAAGACGTAGAGAGAACATCTTGGTGGCCGTCCAAAGGCTGGATGGTGATGGCGGCGCCGGAAGCAGAGCTCGAAGACGAGGCGGCAGGACATCAGCACGCGTCGAAGGCATCGGTGCCCGCGTACTCTGACTTGACGGCCTTGCCGCCCTCCCTCTTCCTCTTCCGCAGCCTCCCAACGCCAGCCGCCCAAGGAGACGACCCCGAGAAGTTCAAGGAGCCGGCGACACGGATGATGGGGTCGCCGGTGCCACACGGAGCGGCACCCGACACCTAGTCGGACCCTTCATCCTACCGCCTACCGCCCTCGTCGTCGCTGCCGCTGTCCTCCTCGTCACTCCCGCCCGAGGAGGAGTCTTCGCTATCAGAAGAGCTCTCCACGCAGCACCTTGTACGAGTCCCAAAGTGCCCGAAGACCTTGACAGAGAGAAGGCCACCCTCCATCAGTTTAAAATGGAGAGTGAGCCACTCCGTCAAGCTGTGGATATGAGCAAACGTCTTCCATCCCCGACGAAGATACATCACGTGAGGAGCGGGGAAGTCGACGAGGACCTGCGTGCCACTGATCCCGCAGCCCCTCATGTGCAGCCGCAATGACTCCGGCGGATCCAGCTCCATCTCCCGTGCAAATGGAGTCGGGAGATGAAGGCGATGGCGCGGCGGCCGACGCAGCCTGACGAAGAACTCACAAGGGTCATCCCCAACATGGCCCTCCATTGGAGGAGGAGTTGCTGGCGGAGGCGAGGCCGGCGCGCCACCCCGTCCTCCTCTTCCCCGAGCGCCCCGGCCTTGCCCATGGCCTCGCCCCCTCCGCCTTCCCCTCGCGGCCGGCCCTGCCACCGCAGGCACAGGAGAAGGAGGGACACATTGTCGAGCGGCAACCCTTGCCGCCACCGTTGAAGGACCAGGATTTCCTCTCTCCATGATGAATGGAAGAGAGGAGCAGAAGCTGAAGGAGGAAGGAGATGGAAGAATGCGGGACTCCATCCCCCCTCCCGCTCTTTATAAAGGAACGGGGTTGGGGCTCGGCCGCCCCGCTCGGCCAATCAAAACACGGAAGGCGCAGGGAGCCAGGACCGACCCGCTGCCCCAACCAGCAACGGCTCGGTTTCCCGCCTCCGCCATTTGCCACCCCAAGCGCATAGGAGACACGTGGCGGACGTGCAAAACTGAGGGGATGGGTGAGGCGACCGCTCCCCACCCCGTGATCGTGGGGAGTGGACGCCTTGAGGACCGCACCTTGACCCCATTCAATAAATCGGCCGCGCCTCCACGCCTCCCTCCGTTTATGGGGAAGACGCGAACCTCCCCTTTACTATGACATGACGCATGCGTGCAGAGACCAACCCCACGCATGCCGCCCATGTCAGACGCACCTCCCCACGCCGCGCCATGTGCGGGAGTCATGGGAAGCGCAGCGCGCGAAATTTTTTACCACGGTAAAAAACCGCCCCGCCTGCCCGCGCACCGTTTTTGGGCCTAGCCCAACAACGCGTTGCGCTTATGTGTGGCCCACGCCCGAGGGCTCCTGTCGGTGTACAAAAAGAGGGGTACACTTTTTTTGTACCCCTATAACTATGCACGGACAGTCTGAGCCACGGGAACCACCACACCAAGCAAGGCAAGGGAGGTGAGCCAGGGTAAGATCGAAGCTCAAGGGAACTAGGATGACGCCAAGGCCAAGACCACGAAGAGAAAAAGGGACGAAGCGGACTCCCCCGGCAAGATCCTTGCCGGGAGACTGCTTTGGCAACCCCGGCAAGACCCTTGCCGCGGCGACTCGCCCCACGCCTACGGAGCAAATTACCCTTGAGTCCACTGCCCCCAAGGGGCAAGGATTCGGGAGACATCCCCGTGGTGGCATGCAGATCTTTCTGAAGACATTCAAGATCAGATACGCACTAAGAAGACGCCGACCTTTGGCGAGATACCAGCCAGGGAAGACCACGAGACCCCCGGCAAGCGCCTTGCTGGGGATGACAGCAGGCGCCTCGGCAAGACCCTTGCCGGGGCCCCGACAAGGCCCTTGCCAAGGACATCCGCAGGGCCACCATCAGGCCCACGCCGACTAAACCTCCACCACCATACGCATGCAGCTGCCGCCCAACCAGCTGGGGAGGCACCTGCATGGCGGCATGCAGATCTTCGTGAAGACCCACCACTGTGCCACCTCAGCTGCCTGCCTACCTACATGGCATCACAGGCATCGCTGGCCAGGGCGCGTGTCGACACAAGAAGGAGCGGCGACGAACGAGACAAGTTTCTCCCCCGTCCCCGATAAAGCAAGGACACCTAAGCAAGACGCATTAAGTGCGCCTTGTCATGTAATGCGAGGGATAACCTCGCATCACTGTACCCTTTCCACCTCCTGCGTGCCACTGTGGCAACCCCTTTTTCTATAAAAGGAGGCCCGAGGCGACCAGGAGGAGGATTCGGCTTTTTTTGGAGCTCCTAATGACCCAGAGCTAGCTCAAGAATAGGAATATACATACACCAAAGCAGGAGTAGGGTTTTACGCATCCTCGCGGCCCGAACCTGGATAAACAAACTGTGTACTATCTGTTTGATCCTCTCTTCTCACGACCCCGTGCCCCGCTAACCGTAGTAGGGATTCTTGTGATCCCATAGGTGTCGTTCCCACCGACACAAGTAGACCGACTCCTGCCTGCATCTACTACTATTACTCCACACATCGACCGCTATCCAGCATGCATCTAGAGTATTAAGTTCATAAGGACATAGTAACGCCTTAAGCAAGGTGACATGATGTAGAGGGATAAGTTCATGCAATATGATAAAACCCCATCTTGTTATCCTCGATGGCAACAATACAATACGTGCCTTGCTGCCCCTACTGTCACTGGGAAAGGACACCGCAAGATTGAACCCAAAGCTAAGCACTTCTCCCATTGCAAGAAAGATCAATCTAGTAGGCCAAACCAAACTGATAATTCGAAGAGACTTGCAAAGATAACCAATCATACATAAAAGAATTCAGAGAAGATTCAAATATTGTTCATAGATAAACTTGATCATAAACTCACAATTTATCAGTCTGTACAAACACACCGCAAAAGAAGATTACATCGAATAGATCTGCACAAGAGAGGGGGAGAACTTTGTATTGAGATCCAAAAAGAGAGAAGAAGCAATCTAGCTAATAACTATGGACCCGAAGGTCTAAGGTAAACTACGCACATTTCATTGAAAGGGCTATGGTATTGATGTAGAAGCCCTCCGTGATCGATGCCCCCTCCGGCGGAGCTCCGGAACATGTCCCAAGATGGGATCTCATGGATACAGAAATTTAAGGCGGTGGAATTAGGGTTTTGGCTCCGTATCTGATCATTTGGGGGTACGTAGGTATATATAGGCGGAAGAAGTACGTCGGTGGAGCAACAGGGGGCCCACGAGGGTGGAGGGCGCGTCTGGGGGGGGGGGGGGTAGGCGCGCCCCCTACCTCGTGGCCTCCCTGTTGGTTGCTTGACGTAGGGTCCAAGTCTCCTGGATCTTGTTCATTCCAAAAATCATGTTCCTGAAGGTTTCATTCCGTTTGGACTCCGTTTGATATTCCTTTTCTTCGAAACCCTAAAATAGGAAAAAACAACAATTCTGGGCTGGGCCTCGGGTTAATAGGTTAGTCCCAAAAATAATATAAAAGTGTATAATAAAGCCCAATAATGTCCAAAACAGTAGATAATATAGCATGGAGCAATCAAAAATTATAGATACGTTGGAGACGTATCAAGCATCCCCAAGCTTAATTCCCGCTCGTCCTCGAGTAGGTAAATGATAAAAACAGAATTTTTGATGTGGAATGCTACTAGGCATAATTTCAATGTAATTCTTCTTAATTGTGGCATGAATATTCAGATCCGAAAGATTCAAGATAAAAGTTTAATATTGACATTGAAATAATAATACTTCAAGCATACTAACTAAGCAATTATGTCTTCTCAAAATAACATGGCCAAAGAAAGTTCATCCCTACCAAATCATATAGTTTAGTCATGCTCCATTTTCGTCACACAAGAATGCTCTCATCATGCACAACCTCGATGACAAGCCAAGCAATTGTTTCATACTTTAGTAATCTCAAACTTTATAAACCTTCACGCAATACATGAGCATGGGCCATGGATATAGCACTATGGGTGGAATAGAGTATAATGATGGGTGTTATGTGGAGAAGACAAAAAGGAGAAAGTCTCACGTCAACGAGGCTAATCAATGAGCTATGGAGATGCCCATCGATTGTTGTTAATGCAAGGAGTAGGGATTGCCATGCAACAGATGCACTAGAGCTATAAATGTATGAAAGCTCAACAAAAGAAACTAGTGGGTGTGCATCCAACTTGCTTGCTCACGAAGACCTAGGGCACTTGAGGAGGCCCATTGTTGAAATATACAAGCCACGTTCTATAATGAAAAATTCCCACTAGTATATGAAAGTGACAAAACAAGAGACTCTCTATCATGAAGATCATGGTGCTACTTTGAATCACAAGTGTGGAAAAAAAGGTAGTAGCATTGTCCCTTTTCATTTCTCTTTTTTTGGGCCTTCTCTTTTTTTTGTTTGGCCTTTCTCTTTTTTTTATTTGGGACAATGCTCTATTAAATGATGATCATCACACTTCAATTTATTTACAACTCAATGATTACAACTCGATACTAGAACAAGGTACGACTCTGTATTAATGCCTCCGGTGGTGTACCGGGATATGCAATGAATCAAGTGTGATATGTATGAAAAATTATGAAGGGTGGCTTTGCCAAAAATACAATGTCAACTACATGATCATGCAAAGCAATATGACAATGATGAACGTGTCATGATAAATGGGATGGTGGAAAGTTGCATGGCAATATATCTCGGAATGGCTATTGCAATGCCATAATAGGTAGGTATGGTGGATGTTTTGAGGAAGATATAAGGAGGTTTATGTGTGAAAGAGCGTATCATATCACGGGGTTTGGATGCACCAGCGAAGTTTGCACCAACTCTCAATGTGAGAAAGGGCAATGCACGGTACCGAAGAGGCTAGCAATGATGGAAAGGTGAGAGTGCGTATAATCCATGGACTCAACATTAGTCATAAAGAACTCACGTAATTATTGCAAAAATCTACAAGTCATCAAAAACCAAGCACTACGTGCATGCTCCTAGGGGGATAGATTGGTAGGAAAAGACCATCGCTCGTCCCCGACCAGCACTCATAAGGAGTACAATCAAAGAACACCTCATGTTTGAAATTTGTTACATAACATTTACCATACATGCATGCTACGGGACTTGCAAACTTCAACACAAGTATTTCTCAATTTCACAACTACTCAACTAGTACAACTTTAATATCACTACCTCCATATCTCAAAACAATCATCAAGCATCAATCTTCTCTTAGTATTCAAAACACTCATAAGAAAGTTTTAACTAATCTTGAATACCTAGCATATTAGGATTATTTAAGAAAATTATCATGCTATTTAAGAATCTCAAAATAATCTAAGTGAAGCATGAGAGATCAATAGTTTCTATAAAACAAATCCACCACCATGCTCTAAAAGATATAAGTGAAAAACTATATACCTCAAAAGGTATAAGTGCAGCACATAGAGTATTCTAATAATTTCCGAATCATGTGTGTCTCTCTAAAAAGGTGTGTACAGAAAAGATGGTTGTGGTAAACTAAAAAGCAAAGACTCAAATCATACAAGACGCTCCAAGCAAAACACATATCATGTGGTGAATAAAAATATAGCTCCAAGTAAAGTTACCGATGGAAGTAAACGAAAGAGGGGATGCCTTCCGGGGCATCCCCAAGCTTTGGCTTTTTGGTGTCCTTAGATTATCTTGGGGGTGCCATGGGCATCCCCAAGCTTAGGCTCTTTCCACTCCTTGTTCCATAATCCATCAAATCTTTACCCAAAACTTGAAAACTTCACAACACAAAACATAAGGTAGAAAATGTCGTGAGCTCCGTTAGCGAAAGAAAACAAAAGACCACTTCAAGGTACTGTAATGAACTAATTATTTATTTACATTGGTGTTAAACCTACTTTATTCCAACTTCTCTATGGTTTATAAACTATTTTACTAGCCATAGATTCATCAAAATAAGCAAACAACACATGAAAAACAGAATCTGTCAAAAACAGAACAGTCCGTAGTAATCTGTAGCTAGCGCAATATCTGGAACCCCAAAAATTCTAAAATAAATTGCTGGACGTGTGGAATTTATCTATTAATCATATGCAAAAAGAATTAACTAAGTAGCACTTTCCAAATAAAAATGGAAGCAGTTCTCGTGAGCACTAAAGTTTCTGTTTTTTACAGCAAGATTAACAAGACTTCCCCCAAGTCTTCCCAACGGTTCTACTTGGCTCAAACACTAATTAAACAAAAAAAACACAACCAAAACAGAGGCTAGATAAATTATTTATTAAATAACAGCAGGGAAAATATTGGGTTGTCTCCCAATAAGAGCTTTTCTTTAAAGCCTTTTTAGCTAGGCATTGATAATTTTAATGATGCTCACATGAAAGACAAGAATTGAAGCACAAAGAGAGCATCATAAAACATGTGACAAACACGCTTAAGTCTGACATACTTCCTATGCATAGGCATCTTATAGGCAAACAAATTATCAAGGCAAGCAAAAACTAGCATAAGCAAGGAAGCGGAAAGAAACAATAGCAATCTCAACATAACGAGAGGTAATTTAGTAACATGAAAATTTCTACCACCATATTTTCCTCTCTCATAATGATTGCATGTGGAATCATAAGAAAATTCAACAAAATAGCTATTGGTTCATCATAATTGGATCTCTTAAAAAGATCTATCGTGAATCACTCCAGATTCACGAATTTCAAGCAAAACTTCATAAAGATAATCTAGTGCACAAAACTCACTAGCAATTGGTTCATCATAATTGGATCTCTTAAAAAGATTAGCAAGTGGACGAGGATCCATAGGTCTTAGGTTCTCTGTTTAGTAATAAATAAACAACTATTCCAACCATACAAGCAAACAAGAAACGGGCAAAAGAGGCAAATAGAGAAAGAGAGGGAGGATAGAGAGAGAGAGAGGGCGAATAAAACGACAAGGGTGAAGTGGGGGAGAGGAAAATGAGAGGCAAATGGCAAATAATGTAATGCGGGAGATAAGGGTTTGTGATGGGTACTTGGTATGTTGACTTTTGCGTAGACCTCCCCGGCAACGGCGCCAGAAATCCTTCTTGCTACCTCTTGAGCACTGCGTTGGTTTTCCCTTGAAGAGGAAAGGGTGGTGCACAAAGTATCGTAAGTATTTCCCTCAGTTTTTGAGAACCAAGGTATCAATCCAGTAGGAGGCTACATGCGAGTCCCTTGCACCTGCACAAAACAAATAAATCCTCGTAGCCAACACGATAAGGGGTTGTCAATCCCTACACGGTCACTTATGAGAGTGAGATCTGATAGATATGATAAGATAATATTTTTGGTATTTTTATGATAAAGATGCAAAGTAAAATAAAAGGCAATGAAAATAACTAAGTGTTGGAAGATTAATATGATGAAGATAGACCCGGGGGACATAGGTTTCACTAGTGGCTTCTATCAAGAGCATAAGTATCTTATGGTGGTTGAACAAATTACTGTTGAGCAATTGACAGAATTGAGCATAGTTATGCGAATATCTAGGTATGATCATGTATATAGGCATCACGTCTGAGACAAGTAGACCGACTCCTGCCTGCATCTACTACTATTACTCCACACATCGACCGCTATCCAACATGCATCTAGAGTATTAAGTTCATACGAACAGAGTAACGCCTTAAGCAAGATGACATGATGTAGAGGGATAAGTTCATGTAATATGATAAAACCCCCATCTTGTTATCCTCGATGGCAACAATACAATACGTGCCTTGCTGCCCCTACTGTCACTGGGAAAGGACACTGCAAGATTGAATCCAAAGCTAAGCACTTCTCCCATTGCAAGAAAGATCAATCTAGTAGGCCAAACCAACTGATAATTCATAGAGACTTGCAAAGATAACCAATCATACATAAAAGAATTCAGAGAAGATTCAAATATTGTTCATAGATAAACTTGATCATAAACCCACAATTCATCGGTCTCAACAAACACACCGCAAAAGAAGATTACATCGAATAGATCTCCACAAGAGAGGGGGAGAACTTTGTATTGAGATCCAAAAAGAGAGAAGAAGCCATCTAGCTAATAAATATGGACCCGAAGGTCTGAGGTAAACTACTCATACTTCATCGGAAGGGCTATGGTGTTGATGTAGAAGCCCTCCGTGATGGATGTCCCCTCCGGCGGAGCTTCGGAATAGGCCCCAAGATGGGATCTCGTGGATACAAAAACTTACGGTGGTGGAATTAGGGTTTTGGCTCCGTATCTGATCGTTTGGGGGTACGTAGGTATATATAGGAGGAAGAAGTACGTCGGTGGAGCAACAGGGGGGCCATGAGGGTGGAGGGCACGCCTGGGGGGGGGGGGGGGTAGGCGCGCCCTCCTACCTCGTGGCCTCCCCGTTGGTTGCTTGACGTAGGGTCAAAGTCTCCTAGATATTGTTCGTTCCAAAAATCACGTTCCCGAAGGTTTCATTCCGTTTGGACTCCGTTTGATATTCCTTTTCTTCGAAACCCTAAAATAGGCAAAAAAACAACAATTCTGGGCTGGGCCTCCGGTTAATAGGTTAGTCCCAAAAATAATATAAAAGTGTATAATAAAGCCCAATAATGTCCAAAACAGTAGATAATATAGCATGGAGCAATAAAAAATTATAGATACATTGGAGACGTATCATACCCCATAAACCAGTTTCTACCAATGTGGATATCGTTGCTTGGACTCAATCAACACCTCACTGACATTATAAGCCGGTTGATGAATCGGGTATTCCTTACCCGCCTCCTTGCGCTCCACAACAACTGCCACACTGACAGCCTTACTATTGGCCGCCACGTACATGAGTAAAGGCTCTTTCTCAATGGGAGCCCCAAGGACATGCGGTTCAGCTAACTGTTTCTTGAGCACTTCAAATGCCTCATTAGCAGCATCCCTCCAGACAAAGTGATCTGTCTTCTTCATCATCTGATATAAGGGTATTGCCTTCTCTCCCAGACGACTTATGAATCGGCTCAAAGCTGCAAAACGACCCACCAAGCGCTGGACGTCATTGACACACGCCGTCTTAGAAAGCGAGGTGATAGCCTTAATCTTCTCCAGGTTAGCTTCAATTCCCCGTTTTGGGACCAAGGACCCTAATAGTTTACTTGCAGGCACACCAAAGACACACTTGGCCGGGTTAAGCATCATTTTATAAACCCAGAGATTGTCAAAGGTTTCCTTCAGATCATCTAGAAGAGTCTCCTTCGTTCTAGACTTAACCACTATATCATCCACATAAGCATGAACATTGCACCCAAGTTGACTGTGAAAACAATTTTGAACATAACGTTGATAAGTCGCATGGGCACTCTTGAGCCCAAAAGGCATAGAAACACAACAGAATGCTCCAAAAGGGGTTATAAAAGACGTCTTCTCTTGGTCCTTAAGTACCATCTTGATCTGATGATAACGAGAATAAGCATCCAGGAAGCATAAACTCTCACAACCCGCCGTGGCATCAATAATCTCGTCGATACGGGGGAGAGCAAATGGATCAGCCGGACAAGCCTTATTAAGATCTGTATAATCAAAACACATAAGCCATGTGCCGTTCTTCTTAAGCACAAGCACAAGATTAGCTAACCACTCAGGGTGAAAGACTTCCACAATAAACCCAGCCGCTAAAAGTCGGGCCACTTCTTCTCTTGTAGCTTTACATTGCTCTTCATTGAAACAATGAAGGGACTGTTTAACCGGCTTTAACTTAGGATCCACATTAAGAGTGTGCTTAGTGAATTCTCTCAAAACACCCAGCATGTCAGAAGGTTTCCATGCAATGATATCCTGATTCTCACGGATGAACTCGATGAGCGCGCTTTCCTATTTAGGATCCATATTAGCCCCCACAGTGAACCGCTGAGATGAATCGCTAGGGACAAAATCAACCTGTTTAGTATCATCAGCCGACTTGAACTTCAACGAAGGGTCCTACTTAGTAGTGGGCTTCTTTATAGGGGTCATATCAGCCGGGTCAACATTATACTTATAAAATTTAAGCTCCTTAGTAGCACAAGCCAACTCTGCATAAGACACATCTCCTTCCTCACATTCCAGAGCAATTTTTTGATCACCATGGACCGTAATTATACCCTTACACCCTGGCATCTGAAGCTGTAAATAGACATAACAAGGCCGAGCCATAAATTGGGCATAAGCGGGCTGCCCAAACAAAGCATAATACAGACTCTTGATCTTGACCACTTCAAACCATAGCATCTCTGCTCTATAGTCATAGTCACACCAAAGGCAACTTCCAAGGAAATTTTTCCCACAAGATACGCCGACTTACCAGGCACCACACCATGGAAAACTGTACAAGACGGCTTAAGATCCTTGTCAGTTAAGTTCATCCATCAAAACATGTCATAATACATGATGTTGATGCTACTTCCACCATCCATAAGCACCTTAGTGAACTTATAACCACCCACTTGAGGGGCTACCACTAACGCTAGATGACCCGGATTCTCGACCCAGGGCGGGTGATCCTCCCTACTCCATGTGATCGGGTATTCTGACCACTGTAAGTATTGAGGTGTTGCCGGCTCAATAGTATTGACCGTGCACTTATGAACCTGATACTGGCCACCATTGAGCTGATTTGGATTACTCTGATATCCTGACTGATTACCTTGTTGCTGACTAGACTGTTGGTTGTAACCGCCATGACTGCCCTGCCCTTGATAACCAGAGCTTGAACCGCCGCCACCAAAGCCGCCCCCCTGTAAGCCGGATCCTGACCCGCCGGGCGGGCCATTGTTGTTACCATGATTTTGATTAAAACTGCAATTCCTGTACTCTCGCATGATAAAACAGTCCTCCCAGGCATGAGAAGCCGACTTATTAGGCAGGCTTTGCTTGGGGCAGGACTCATTCATCAGCCTCAATATTAAAGTTTTTCCCTCCAAAGGACGGCTTACCATTACCATTGCAGCGCTGGTTCTTAGACCCTATATTGGTGTTGGCTACAAGATCTGACCTACCGCCGGGGTGTCTGTGCTTACCACCATTGCCCTAGCTACAATGCCCTACCATATTCTGTTGTTGACCCTTACCATTGTCACTCTTCTTACCCTTGTTGGACTTCTCATCATCGGATCCAGGGTCCTTGGTGTTATCAGAGTCGGCATACTTAATGAGCGCCGCCATGAGCTCACCCATATCATTATAGTAATGCTTCAGCTGCCCAAGTTTCTGCTTAAGGGGGGTGAAGTGATAGTTCTTTTCCAAGACCAAAACCACCTGATTCGCCGCAATACTATCTAAGGAGTGAGTAATCTCTGAGACCCGCCGGACCCAATGGTGAGCCGACTCATCCTCACGCTGCACACAGTTATCAAGATCAATAATTGTCGGAGGCTGCTTGCAAGTCCCTTGAAAATTCTTAATGAATTGCGCCTTCAACTCTGCCCATGAGTTGATGGAGTTAGTAGGCAATCCTTTTAACCATGTACGAGCTGGCCCATCTAACATCATAGTAAAGTACTTGGCATAGACCGTGTCATTGACATCTAACATCTCTATGGCTAGCTCATAACTCTCAATCCAACCCTCAGGGGGAGTTCAGCTGTATAATTTGTCACTTTACAGGGACCCTTGAAATCCTTAGGCAAACGTTCATTATGTAAAGCTGGTACTAGACATGACACTCCAACCGTACGAGATATTGTCCTAGCCCCCATCGAGGTTGAAGGGGTCACCTGAGGCTGTTAATAAGCCCCCAGTTGAGCCACCACCGCCTCCCCCGCTAGGCGGGCTTTGGCCCCATCCACAAGTGTTTGAGCATGAGTAGGGAGGGTTATTCCCACGGGGCGGGTCATCGATACGGGACGGGTCATGATGCCGCTCACTACTGGAAACTTCTGGCGACTCAACACGTCAGCTGTAACTGCGACTTTGGCGAGGGGTCGAGTGAACATGATCACAACTATAGGAGTAAGCTGCCTGCTGAGCCACAACTATTCGAAGGAGTTCAACTGCGTTCCGAGTCTCTACTACCTCCAGTGACTCTCCCTCAATCGGAATTGCCGCCAGCCTGGTTGCTGCTGCTAACATGTTATCCACCGGGTTAGAATAGTGACCAGGTGGTGTCGAAAACTGTTGAGGTGGGGTTTGATCCCTACGGGGCGGGTCTGGCAATCGAGGCTGAGCCGCCACCCCACTCCCCAGTGCCTCCGTAGCCCGGGTCATACCTGGTGGGTTACTTGGTTCCACACCAGGCGTGTTAAACAGGTTCCGCGCCTCATACTGTAGAGGCAGGAGGGTTTGGTGTCTCCTACGAAGAACAACATTGGAAGCATCCTGATCCAGACTTAGGAGAAAAGCTTCCGCCCTTATACGTTGTGACTCGGCATCCATCTGAGCTCGTTCTGTTGCCATACTGGCATTCTCTGCATTAAGATCCTCCTAAGCCTTAGCTACCTAGTCACGTACCTTTGCAACTTCTGCATTGTACTCTGCTTGGTTCGCTGCAGTGACCTCCGTAGCTAACAGAGTTGTCAAAGTTCCAAAGAGTTCATACAAAACCTGAGCCGACAGTGGAACTGAGCCGCCAGCCCCTGCCACTACAGCCACCGAGCTAGACATCATGGCTGCAGTCGCTGATGAATTTAGAGCGGGCCTAGTTCCAGCCATGAAGATCGCAACCCTGGATGGCGGCTCATAGGGGTCCGAAATACTATTGCCATCGGGGTAGCCCCCAAGCCCGGCATCTTGAAGCTGGTAGATCGATTCCGTCTCTCCGGTAGAGGACTCATCACCTGAGTAGATGGTTGTCTCTCCTCTGGATTCAGAACTTTGCGCAAGCTCCATGCCTTGCATGAAACAAATGAAAACATGCTTCCGGCTGGGTTGAATCCGGGCGGGTTGTACATTCCGAGCCAGCTCAATGTGGTCAGTGGTGATGTCTGTCTCAGGCTTAGACTCGCCGATCTTGCCGATCAAGACGTGAATTCCGCCGAAGGGGACCCGGTACCCGTACTCGATTGAGCCGCCTTCAGGGTCCCACCTAGCATCGTCGATGTAGAGCTTGCCGCGGCGATTCTTGGTCATCCTGCTGACGGAATATCCCTCGATCCCTGGGAAAGAACCCTTCAAGAACTCGAAACCACCATGCACTGGCCCCACGGTGGGTGCCAACTGTCTTTTGTTTTGTCACGGCAGATGCCCTCATGGAAGGACTTAGGTGTGGAGCGATCATAACGTAGGTTATCTTGAAGGGGTTGAACGGGACGAAGGACACGCGTTTACCCAGGTTCAGCCCCTTGCAATGAGGTAGAAGGCTACGTCCTGCTTTGTGTTGTATTGATCAGGTATCGATTACAAGGGAGTGGAAAATGCTTGACCTAGCTATCGATTAGTTGTTACTTGAGTTAACCACCACAGGGTCTCACCTTTATATACATAGGCCAAGGCTCTGGGCTTATAAGAGTCCAAGCCAGATCACACAACATGTCCAACTCAGGTTCTAAGTCGCCTTGCCTTGCTAGGCAAGCCGCCATCAGGCGGCTCACATCTCCGGGTTGTCGCACCGTTGCCATGTCTCAGGCCTTCAATAGGCCCGCCTCATGAGCTGCCTCCAGTCTTCATATCTTCTCTTCTTGGGCCTACTTAGGCGCTTGGAGAGGATCATGGAGCATAAGTTCTATGATTTAGATGTGAAGGTCACTGAGATCTAGTCAGTTGTTGAGCAATTTCAGGATGAAGTGCAGGAGAAGAAGGGCAAGTCTACCACTGATGCTTTTGCTAGAGTGCCCAGAGGATAGAGATCTGCTGCAGTGCCTGTTACAGACACCAGAGCAACTTCATCTGCCCCAGCTACAGCTTCAGTGCCACCAGCTCCAGCACCTACTCCACCAGCTCCATCTACATCAACTAATGCCTTCGTCCTTGGAGTATTATCTACACCACCACCTGAAGATCAAGCCTGAGAGTCGATCTAGCACTATGCATTTTTTATGAACTTTTTGGTAACTTGTTGCCAAAGGGGGAGAAAATGTATAGATCATAGGCTTCGAGAGAGAGTGTTGCTTTTTATTCTCTCTTATTGTTTGGTAGTTGAACTTTGTTTATTTGCTTGTTTGAGATACTTTATGTTTGTGTGTGATACTTGGATGATCATGTGTTTGATCATATGCTACCTTAATGCTTGTTGGATGACATTATCTTTTTATATCCCCATATGATCATTCACTTTGCTTGGTGATGAGTGCATGTATTTCATTATTATCATTTTGAGCGCTCCACCAAGATGTATGTGACGTGGAAGAGTAACCCAAGCTCCTAACTCATTGTGCATTTGCAGGCCAAAGCAAATCTTAATCTATGCACAAATTTAGCGGGAGCTTTTGCTTTTCACATACTTCTCAAAGCGACAATGTTTTCACTCTTATTATTATTTGTCGAAGCTTTGATCTATATGTTGTCATTAATTACCAAAAAGGGGGAGATTGAAAGTGCAACTATCCCTAGGTAGTCTTGGTAATTCCTAACAACATATAGCTCATTGAGCTAATGCTATTTCAAGATTAATATCTCAGGAAATCTCAATGATTGGCATGGCATGGATGACAAAAGTGGACCCCTCAAAATGCTAAGGACAAAAGGATTGGCTCAGCTCAAAGCTCAAGACTCTACATTTTCTATTTTAGTGATCCAAGATCACATTGTGTCTATAGGAAAAGCCAATACTATCAAGGAGGGATGAGGTGTTGCTTAATGAGGCTCTTGCTCAAAATGCTTAGTGATATGCTCCAAAGACCTCAACTACTTTCGCACATCCACATATGACCTAAACCAAAAGTCAAACTCTCCCCCACCGATTCTTTCTATCCGGCGCCACCGAGTTCAGATGTCATACCCACTGCCACAAACCCTAGGCAAATCGGTCTCACCGATAGGGATCTCGGTCTCACTGAGATGGGATTGTAATCTCTCTGTTTCCCTTCGTAATGTTCCGGTCCCACCGAGATGAGCGATCAGTCCCATCGAGATTGCAATGTGAACTCTATGTTTCCCTTTTGTAACATTTTGGTCTCACCGAAATGAGCGAATCGATCCCACCGAGTTTACCTGACCAACTCTCTGGTTAGCTTATTACCAAAATCGGTCTCACCGAGATTATGTTATGCCCTAACCCTAACCATATCGGTCCTACCGAGTTGCATGTCGGTCCCACCAAAACTCCTAACGGTCACTAGCTTTGCTGAATCGGTCCGACCGAGTTTAACAATTCGGTCCCACCGAGATTGGCAAGTTGTGTGTAACGGTTAGATTTTGTGCGGAGGCTATATATACCCATCCACCACCTCTTCATTCGTGGAGAGAGCCATCAGAACAAACCTACACTTCCAACTTACTTTTTCTGAGAGAGAACCACCTACACTTGTGTTGAGGCCAAGATATTCCATTCTTACCATATGAATCTTGATCTCTAGCCTTCCCCAAGTTGCTTTCCACTCAAATCTTCTTTCCACCAAATCCATATCCTGTGAGAGAGAGTTGAGTGTTGGGGAGACTATCATCTGAAGCACAAGAGCAAGGAGTTCATCATCAACACACCATTTGTTACTTCTTGGAGAGTGGTGTCTCCTAGATTGGCTAGGTGTCACTTGGGAGCCTCCGACAAGATTGTGGAGTTGAACCAAGGAGTTTGTAAGGGCAAGGAGATCGCCTACTTCGTGAAGATCTACCGCTAGTGAGGCAAGTCCTTCATGGGCAACGACCATGGTGGGATAGACAAGGTTGCTTCTTCATGGACCCTTCGTGGGTGGAGCCCTCCGTGGACTCGCGCAGCCGTTACCCTTCATAGGTTGAAGTCTCCATCAACGTGGATGTACGATAGCACCACCTATCGGAACCACAACAAAAACATCCGTGTCTCCAATTGCGTTTGAATTCTCCAAACCCTTCCCTTAACATTCTTGCAAGTTGAATGCTTTACTTTCTGCTGCTCATATACTCTTTGCATGCTTGCTTGAATTGTGTTAAGATTGCTTGACTTGTCCAAAGTTGCTAAAATCTGGCAAGAACAAAAATTGAGAAAAGGATAAGTTTTTATTTGTTCATGCATGTACAGCTGAGACATACTCGCATGCTGGTAGTAATGTAGGCCAAATCCATTAGAGGTGGAAGTATATTAAACTTGGGGAGTAGTAGCAGGTTATATTTCTGGTTTGGTTTGAAGATGCATTACATACGATTATTTGTCCAAAAGCAATCTAACACTATGTATATCTACTAGATGCTCCTCTCCATCAAGTCGCTGTATTGCAGCCCTGAACTTGCTGCTGCAGTTCATCTATGCATAGAACTTTGTGATAAATTCGTCTGCCTTCACGTCCACACCGGTTGCTTGCAAATGCATCGGGAATCGGCGAACCACACAATCTCTTCAGTCGGATATTCCTTAAACATGACGTAGAAAGCAGAAGGATAATGTAGGATCGAAAGTATGTCTAGAGGGGGGGGGGTGATTAGACTACTTGACCAAAGAAAAATCTATCTTTTTCCCAATTTTAAGTCTTGGCAGATTTTAGCAACTTAGCACTAGTCAAGTAGACAACCTACACATGCAAGTCTAAGAGTATAGCAGCGGAATGTAAAACATTGCACATAAAGATAAAGGGAGGAGTTTGGAGGGAGCAAACGCAATGTAGACACGGAGATTTTTGGTGTGGTTCCGATAGGTGGTGCTATCGTACATCCACGTTGATGAAGACTTCAACCCATGAAGGATAACAGTTGCGCGAGTCCATGGAGGGCTCCACCTAAAAAGGGTCCACGAAGAAGCAACCCTGTCTATCCCACCATGGCCATCGCCCGCGAAGGAGTTGCCTCACTATGGTAGATCTTCACGAAGTAGGCGATCTCCTTGCCTGTACAAAATTCTTGGTTCAACTCCACAATCTTGACGGAGGCTCCCAAGTGACACCTAACCAATCTAGGAGAGACCACTCTCCAAAAGGTAATAGATCACTGGTGCACGTCGGTCCTAAACAAACGGTTTAAAACCCCTTTCCACGACGGCATTTGGAACCGTCGCCAAGTGAGTGTTGGTGATAGGGGGGGTCCTTCCCACACGACCCAGAAACCGTCGGGGATAGGGCCCCTACAGTACTCCTACTCGTTTCTGCTCGCATTGCCATCGCATTCGGTATTCTGTGGTGCTACATTTACGATGTGGGGCCCATCACAAACGGTTCACTATTATAGAATGTGTATGATGCGTGGCCCATCACAAATGGTTCACCGTTAAGAAGATTAGCTAATCGCCGTACGAGTGTCGGACAGGATTACGAAACGTCGTACCATCGTAACATCGTCATACACGACTACTATCGCACACGCTATTCTGTGGTGCAATGTTTACGAGGCATACTTCATCAGAAACAATTCATGGTTGCGAATCGTGTACGATAAGGCAACTAACACTAACGTTTAGTTTGCCTGCACCATTTGTGATATTGTCTGACATCACACACGCTTTGCAAACGTCAACTGTGTTCATGCTTGCACACGTTTCCTCTCTGTGAACCATCTCGGATTATGGTGCATATCGCAAAAGTTTGTATTTTACCAACCATGTGTGCCGTACAACCTGGAGAGCGTAATTTAACCATAATTTAATTGCTGATTTTCCAAATTGTACCGGATTTGGATTTGAATTCGAATGTATGCTACAGCTTTATTCATATCCATCAGGTTCAAACAACCAATGCATTATTTGATTCATAGGTACATATGTTCAAGAATTACATAAGAACCAAATAAAGAATGATGAACCACAGTTGTATACTTGTACTATTAAAGACGGTAAAGAAAGATGCGAAATATATTCTGGTTGCTGAACAAGGTGAAGCGGAATGCCCATATTGTGCCCTCCTCCATGCAGAAGGCACGCACGACTCTAGTCCAACCCCTTGTTATGGCCGACCTCCCATCCTTCACGGTCTTCATGAAAAAATCTAGATAATCATCGTGCTCTGGTAGAAATACTTTAACCTTTGCATGCCCACCAATCATGTAGTTTGAGAGGTAATCCTGAGTAAACTGCTTTGGCAACCACTACAAAGGAATAAGGTTTCAGACATTGTCATCTAACACAACTCATTATGGGCAGTAAAAACAAGGCTGCAGAGTTCTTACTTACCATCCCGCAGTTCGCTGTTGTCTTGGATAAAGTGTAAACAAATAGTTTAATTGCCATCTTTGGACCGATTTTACTAACAATCTTTATCAGCTTCCTGACTTGATGCTGATTCATCGATATCTCATTGCCCCATACGTAGAAAGGTTCGAAACGCGGATCTTTACCAATGACATATGTCCCTAAAAGCACCAAGTTAATATTAGAAGCAAAACAGCAATGACACAATGATGTAGTACAACAGTCTTTTATAATATGTCTATATACATCTGTATGTCGTAGTCCATTTGAAATCTCTAAAAAGAACAAACATTTAGGAACAGAGGGAGTATCTTATAACATCCAATATACTCACATATTAGATGAATTAACATCTTATATTATGGGCCGGAAGGAGTTTAGTTCGTTCTTAAAAATTAGCTGCTGCTGTATCCACGGGTTACAGTTAGTTTGAGCTAGTTCGGGCTCAAATAGCCCTAAAGTATATCTAAACATGAGGGCTAGTTTGAGCTAGTTGCATCTATAACCCACCCAAAAAAACTAGTATCCAACCCAAGAGGTGCTAATTGGAGCTAGTTCTCCTGGTGCATTTATTGTCAATCTAACCCTGCCATCCAAACAACTTTTTGGATGGAGTTAGTTCAGGGTTAGTAATGAGCTAGAAACTAACTCTAACCTCTAGCTAAGTTGAGTATCCAAACAGGGCTGTGTTGTTGCTGTTGCTGCTGCTGCTCTTCTACGTGTATCTAGACATCATTAGAACATTAATGTAACATTCTTCCTTGTTTCTATGTAGCCTAGGATTTCATATTTAGACATTAAGTACAGTGCATGTTGCTATGTAGCCTCAGATATATTACATATGGCCCTAGTGAGGGATTCCTGAATTAGGGGGTCCTCGGACAGCCGGACTATATACTTTGGCCGGACTGTTGGACTATGAAGATACAAGATTGAAGACTTCGTCCCGTGTCCGGATGGGACTCTCCTTTGCGTGGAAGGCAAGCTTGGCGATTCGGATATGTAAATCTCCTCCCTTGTAACTGACTCTGTGTAACCCTAGCCCCCTCTGGTGTCTATATAAACCGGAGGGTTTAGTCCGTAGGACAACAACAATCATAATCATAGGCTATCTTCTAGGGTTTAGCCTCTACAATATCGTTAGATCAACTCTTGTAATACTCATATCATCAAGATCAATCAAGCAGGAAGTTGGGTATTACCTCCGTCGAGAGGGCCCGAACCTGGGTAAACTCTGTGTCCCCCGCCTCTTGTTACCATCAGCCTTAGACGCACAATTCGGGACCCCCTACCCGAGATCCGCCGGTTTTGACACCGACATTCGTGCTTTCATTGAGAGTTCCACTGTGCCGTCACGATAAAGGCTTGATGGATCCTTCGATCATCAGCAATGATGCGATCCAGGGTGTGGATTTTCTCCCTGGACAGATCTTCATATTCGGCGGCTTCGTACTGCGGGCCAACTGGCTTGGCCATCTAGAGCAGATCGATAGCTATGCCCCTGGCCATCAGGTCAGATTTGGAAGCTTGAACTACACTGCCGATATCCACAGAGACTTGATCTTCGACGGATTCGAGCTCATGCCAGGCGCGCCGCACGGTCACGACGAGCATGACTTAGCTCTGCCATCGGACGGTGTTTAGGAGATGGCACCTGCGGTTACTCCGGCCCTCAATCCGGAGCAGATCGTGCCATCCGACGACGGGTGGATGGACCCCGCCACGGAGGCCACACACTCAGCAGCGATAGAGCCGAATACTGACGTCACCTCCTATGAGACATGTGTTACCGGACCCTTGGATTCGTCCCCGGCCACAGGCTCCGAACCACCTGCGTCCGTGCCTATCTAATCTAATTGGGCACCGATCATGGAGTTTACCTCCGCGGATATTTTTCAGCACTTGCCCTTAGGCGATGTGCTAGATTCATTGGGGTCTCTCTCCTTGTCAGGAGACCCTCGGCCGAACTATGTCTGGCTCAAGTGGGAAGCGGACGACGAAGGAATTCGTTCCCCACCCACCACCCACTTAATAGCCACTGTCGACGACTTATCCGACATGCTTGATTTCGACTCCGAAGACATCGACGGTATAGACGACGATGCAGGAGAGGAATAGGAACCACCGCCCACAGGGCGCTAGATAGCCACTTCATCACACGATATATACATGGTGGATACACCCAAAGAAAACAACGATGAGGAACAGGAGGATGCAGCAAAGGACAGTCCCCTCGAGAAGAAACCAAAGCGACGACGTAGGCGCCGCTCCAAATCCTGCCTCAGCAAAAATAGCGATAACAGCGCAAGAAAGAATAATACCCCGATCGACTCCAAAGAAAACGACAACCATATGGACCCAGCGATGGAGTAGGATGAGCCAGCGGACGGCGAACATAGTACGGAGCCACTGCCCGATCACGGCGACACCGAGGGTAAAACTCATCAACCTGTCTCCGGAGAGGAGAACAGTCCGGACGACGATGCACGCATCATCCCGGAAAGGCACTTGGAACAAGAGAACCTCCATAGAAGGCTTATTGCCACCGCAAGGAGCCTGAAGAAGCAGAAGCAAAGGCTTAAGGCCACGCAGAATACGCTCAACAGCAGATGGAATAAAGTGCTTTACACTGAAGAAAAGTACGGCGGCAGTCGCCACACAAAGAGCTATCCAAAGCACAAGCTGCTACCTGAATTCAATGAAGAGTCTTTAGAACCCATTCAGCCGAAAAATAAAATGGCCGATCAGCCGGATTGACCACCCCGTGGCCGTGACAGGGCGGCTAACGACGTCGCACACAAGTCAGCGCACGATTTACGTGAAGACCTGCACAAAAAAGCCGGTATGGACAGGTCCATCTACGGATCTAGGAAGCGCGCTCCGGCACAGAATCATGGCCGCCCAAACGATTATACTGACCGAATAACAACTCGGTATCAAAACCAAACGCTACAACCATCCGAAGAATGCCATGACACATCCAAATAGAGGGATGCCGTGCACCCCCTATGCTTCACCGATGAGGTGCTGGACCATGAATTTCCAGAGGGATTCAAACCCGTGAACATAGAGGCATACGACGGAACGACAGATCCTAGGGTCTGGATTGAGGACTTTATCCTTCACATCCACATGGCTCAAGGAGATGATCTCCACACCATCAAATACCTGCCCCTCAAGTTGAAAGGACCAGCTCGGCACTAGCTGAAAAGCCTCCCCGAAAACTCAATTGGAAGCTAGGAGGAGCTTGAGGATGCTTTTAGGGCCAATTTTCAAGGGACCTATGTCCGACCTCCGGACACATACGATTTAAGTCAGATAATTCAATAGCCCGGAGAGTCAGCCCGAAAGCTTTGGAACAGATTTCTCACAAAGAAGAATGAAATCGTCGACTGCCCGTATGCCGAAGCCTTAGCGGCTTTCAAGCATAGTGTCCGGGACGAATGGCTCGCTAGACACCTCGGCCAGGAAAAACCGAGGACAATGACAGCCCTAACAAGCCTTATGACCTGCTTTTGCGCGAGCGAAGATAGTTCATTGGCCCGTAGCGGCACCAGCAACCCAGGCACATTCGAAGTCAGGGATGTCAACGGGAAACCGTGACTCAATAAAAGCAAGCGTCGAAACAACGAAGACAGCCCAGACCACACGGCGGTAAACGCCGGATTCAGGGGCTTTCGACCCGGTCAACGGAAAAAACCATTTAAAGGCAGCAGAGATGGACCATCCAGCCTAAACAAGATTCTAGAAAGATTATGTCAGATTCACGAAACCTCCAACAAACCTGCAAATCACACCAACAGAGAATGCTGGGTCTTCAAGCACGCCGGCAAGCTAAACGCCGTACACAAGGGGAGGGAGACACCAAGCGAAGACGAGGATGAGCCTCTCCAGCCGAACACTGGGGGACAGAAAAAATTCCCACCAGAGGTCAAAACGGTGAACATGATTTATGCAACCCACATATCAAAGAGGAGGCGCCAGCGCGCACCCCGAGACATATATGCCGTAGAGCCCGTCACCCCCAAGTTCAACCCTTGGTCGGCTTGCCCGATCACTTTTGATCGCAGGGATCACCTGACTAGTATCCGGCATGGAGAATCGGCTGCCTTGGTGCTAGACCCAATAATTGACGGATACCATTTCACCCGAGTCCTTATGGACGGCGGCAGTAGTCTTAATCTGATATATCAGGACACCGTCGGCAAAATGGGGATAGACCTGACAAGAATCAGCCAAAGCAATACTACCTTAAAAGGAGTAATACCAGGCCCATAGGCCCACTGCATGGGCTCTCTAGTACTAGAGGTTGTATTCGGTTCTCCCGATAACTTCCGAAGTGAAGAATTAACCTTCGACATCGCTCCATTCCGAAGCGGTCATCACGCACTACTCGGAAGAACGGCCTTCGCTCGTTTTAATGCAGTACCCCATTACGCTTATCATAAGCTTAAGATGCCTGGTCCACGTGGCATCATCATAGTTAGCGGAAACACAAAGCGTTCCTCACGTACGGAGGAACACGTGGCGGCTCTAGCAGCCAATCACCGAACGGCCTCTCCACCAGATGAAATGATCGATCGTCAAGACCACGGACACGGTTAGACGAGTCCGACACACCACTAGCTGTAACAGCTCAGATAAACCTGAGATTGGGTCGATGGATATACCCCCATAGGTGGTGCTAGGGGCTTCTCGCATGTAAAAAGGGCTATAGTTCGGCTTGACCCTATTTAGATTGCATTTTAATGGTTCATTAAGAATAACCAATTTTTTGCACGAAGACTTTCACCTGCGTTTTTCTCTTTTACGGATGATTTTCGTGCTACACCCTTCCAGAATACGGCACAACGGAGACACAAGCGCAGATGTGCAGCAGGGCCCCGCTCAAAGGCTTACTTTAGATTAAGACATGTGTAAACCATTTTTACTGTCTCTTGTTGCTTCCCTCCCTCTGGATACTCAACACAACCGAAAGGAATGCTGGCGTTATTGGCATTTCGTCACGTCAGACAAATGCAAGTACCTGGAAATTCAGGGCTCATAATTGAGGGCGTTACTCAGCCCAGTATATGTTGTAAAGTTCAAATACCTTAGGGAGTGTTCGGTGTCGCGAGTTTGGCCTTATATGCATCAGATCCGAATCATGTCTTTGGTCAATAGTTGGGTTTGCCCGGGTCCTATGTTTTGCTACCTTACGTTCCGCTCTATCGGCTAAGGCGGCACCGGGAGAACTACTGCGATTGTGCCTTAGTTCATCTGGATGAGCACCTCAGTAGAGAAAGCCGAAAACTGACTGTCATGATAAAGTGCGAGACTGGTCAACCACTCGATGACTCAGCAGAATCTTCGCGATCCTCCGCATTAACGAAGGATCGGTTTCCCGGTCATGTATGTACGCGCACCGTATTCGGATGAGCGCGGAAGTACCAAGGGCTATATAGTAGCCCCACCGTCAAACTCCTATGGCTAAGTGGAAGTATTAAAGCTATATAGTCCGATTGCCTTGTTCGCCGTGCTATCACCTCCTTAATGGACCAAGAAGTTGGGTCAAGTGTGAATACGCGCTTTTCCGAACACCCCCGCATTATGTGCGTGGGGGCTGAAGCCGATGACTGCAAACTTTCAGGTTATATATATACATAAACGGCCGCACAGGAGGCATCACAATACTTTCAGGCAAAAGTATAAACACAACCTTTATAATCCAAATAGCATTGTTTTTACAATTTGGATACATGTCACTTGAACATGATACTCTTCGAGCACTAAGCCTCTATCAAACGAGCGCCTTCTAGGACTTCTTCAAAATAGTGCTCAGCCGAGTCCTGGCCTATGGCCGGATCCCACGTTGCAATAGCGGTGGCCTCCATCTCTGCCCAGTATGTCTTAACACGGGCAAGAGCCATCCGCGCACCCTCTATGCATGCCGACCTCTTTACAACATCGATATGCGGCACATCACCAAGGAATCATTGCACTAAACCAAAATAACTATTCGGCCTTGGTCCCTTCGGCCAAATATGATCCACGATAGACCTCATGGCAAGTCCGAACAACCTATGGAACTCAGTCCACTCGGTCATTTGTTCATTTAACAGCAGCGGACGCGTTGGAGCACTGAACTGCGACCAGAACAATCTTTCCACTTCATGATCTTTCTGATCTTTGAAAAACTCAGTCGCATCAGCAACACTCATTGCCAAGTCCAAGTACGCGTCTGCAGCACTCCATAAATTGATCCAGAGGGGCATACTTCGGATCTCCGAACTTCGTCCGAAACAAAAAGGGCTTCCCAACCGTGATATCTCCGGCTTGACGGAGCTCCTGCTTCACCGCTCTGATTTGTGAGCGGGGTTCCTTGGCTGCTTCCACGACTTTCTTCAGGTCAGCCACTTTCGCTTGGCTTTCCTTTTCAAAAAGCTCATATCGGCCGGTGGCATCTTTTAGCTCAACAACCATCTTGGATATTTTATCTTCGCTCTGGCGATGAGCAGCCTGTTCGGCTCTTAAGTCTTCGGCCGCCTTTAGGGCGGCCGCATCACTTCTCCTTGCTTGTTCCTTGGCTCGGGCAAGTTCCGCCCGAAGGATCTCCACGGCGGCAGCTCCATCTGTAGTCATAGCATATTATAGATACTAGCATCATGCTCCTCTTAATATTTGTTGACCACCCGAAAATACATACGATGTGCCTCGTCAAGCCGCTTGTTCACAAGCGCAATGTCGGCATCTGCCGCGTCAACTTGCCGCCTCAGTCCGGCAAACTCAGCAGTCCGGCCAGCCACCGGACCCTCAGCCGCCTGCACATGAAAGCAGCGCGATCATTACCTGGGACTATGATCCTCTTTTTGCCGCCTCTAGACAGCAACCAGAGTCTCAGGGGCTACTATCTGTATAGAGCACACCTAGCATGTGCGGTACCGTCGAAAAATTTATATATTACTTTGCGTACCTCAAAGCCTCTTAGCAGGCTTGTAAAAGCCTCATGCAACCCACTTTTGGTGGATGAAATCCTCTCAACCACCGTACCCATTAAAGTACGATGCTCCTCTGTGGTAGCTGCTTGCTCCAAAAGACCCATCAATGCGTTCGGTTGTGCACCGGACAATCCCAGACTCTTTCTGTTGCTCTCCTTAGGAGTCGAATACTCCAGACTTCGGGTGGCCGAAGGGTTAGCTTCTGGCCTTGGCGGATTAGGAGAAATCCTCTGTGATGACACCTCAGGGTCGTCCGCCCTAGGAGGCGGGGAGACAGGGGGAGGCGTTTCGCTCTCCATCATCTCCGGAAGAAGATCCCCCGAAGACAAACTCTGTCGAGAAGGGCTACAAGCCGGACTGCAAGATATATGTCCCGGTTATTGTCCTCAGAGATCAAGCAGGATATATTTACCAAAAGTACTCTTGTTTACTTACAGCTCGGTGGAGGGCTGGCCCCCTTGCGGGCACTCTGCGGTAAGGACGCCCTCCGGGGCAGGGCCCCCTGGCGAAGGTTTCTTCCCTCGTTTGGAAACCTTCGTTTCCAAGTCTTCAGAGGTGGTCCTTTTCCTTCCTTGGGGAGAGGGGAATCTAGATTCTTCTCCCCGATTATCCTCCTTCGCGGAGACACTAATTCCCCCGGTTTGGATGAGTAATGCGTGAAGCCCGCTTGCGGCTTCTTTATTCCTCTCTTTATCTTCCCCTGATGGCACTCGATAAGGTGTGTGCTCAAGCATCCTGGCTAGTACAGGATCTGGTGAGCCTTCGGGAAGGGGGACCGAACACCTAATCATCTCTGCCTTTCTTATCCAGTCCTGGCCGAGAGTGATTTTTTCAGAATGATGTTATGACAAATAAAAAGGCAGCATGTTCGGCCGCAGAATTACTTACGTGGGTATCTAAACGATTGCTGTTGAGACCCGCATCCTCGGTGGTGTCCGGACACTTTATTCGTGATCCGAAGAACAATCCATACATCTCTTCGAGCGTCACGCCGAAGAATTGCTGAATAGTTCGCAGTCCTTCCGGGTTGAACTCCCACATACGGAGAGATCGACGTTGGCATGGTAGGACCCGATGAACTAGCATAACTTGCATTACCTTGACAAGACTGACATCCCTCTTGAGGAGATCTCGGATGCGACTTTGCAATGTCAGCACGTCATTAACTGGCCCCCAGTCCAGCCCCTTGTTGACCCAGGACGCCAGTTGCCGCGGGGGACCCCAGCGGAAGGCGGGGGCGGCTGCCCACTTTGTACTTCGGGGAGCTGTGATGTAAAACCACTCCCGCTGCCATAAGTTGGACACCTCCGGGAAGGAACCCTTTGGCCATAGAGCATCGGCGCCTTTGCTTATTATGGCACCTTCGCATTCTGCGTGTCACCCATCGATCGTATTCGGCTTCACATTGAAGGTCTTGAGCCATAAGCTGAAGTGTGGGGTGATGCGGAGGAATGCCTCACACACGATAAACGACGATATGTGAAGGATGGAATCTGGGGCTAGATCATGGAAATCGAGTCCGTAATAGAACATAAGCCCTCTAACAAAGGGATCAAGACTAAAGCCTAAACCTCGGAGGAAGTGGGAAACAAATATGACACTCTTGTTGGGTTTGGGGGTGGGGATGACATGCCCTTGAGCAGGCAGCCTGTGCGAAATTTCGGTGGTCAGATACCTGGCTTCCCTTAGCTTCTTGATGTCTTCCTCTGTGACAGAGGAGGCCATCCACTGACCTTGAAGGTTGGATCTGGACATGGTTGAAGGTCCTGAGCGCTTGGCCTGAGCCTTGGGTGTTGGAACTCGAGGTGGGGGAAGGGAAGGATCGAGCACGAGAAGAAAAGGACATGCCTTGGCCCCTTTATAAAAAGGGTGAATACCAAGCGTCCTCCACGTGGCCATTTGGAACTTGCCTCAAATCAAGGAGTCATACTAACAAGCACGATTGAGTTACCCATATACATATTGATGAGAATCCTGTGATAAGGGGAACACGATCTCTGCTTCGACAAGACATGCCAATAAAATCACCTCGCAACACGTGTAGTGGCGGGCAGGAAAAAATTGTTCGTAATGACCGGGCCATGGCAGGACGTCATGTTATGAAAAGTTGTCAGCAGCTTAGATTTGTGGAATAATATACTCTCTACGGTGGTATGTGGAATTTGTTTTACAGAGCCGGACACGATCCTGGTGTTCAAAATCTTCTATGGAGTATTCGGAGAAGGAACCCGCCTTGCAATGCCGAAGATAATCTGCGGGCCGGACTCATTGTCATTAAAGCCTGGGTCAGGGGCTACTGAGGGAGTCCTGGATTAGGGGGTCCTCGAACAGTCAGAATATATACTTTGGCCGGACTGACTATGAAGATACAAGATTGAAGACTTCGTCCCGTGTCCGGGTGGGACTCTCCTTTGCGTGGAAGGCAAGCTTGGCGATTCGGATATGTAAATCTCCTCCCGTGTAACCGACTCTGTGTAACCCTAGCCCCTCTGGTGTCTATATAAATCGGAGGGTTTAGTCTGTAGGACAACAACAATCATAATCATAGGCTAGCTTCTAGGGTTTAGCCTCTACGATCTCATGGTAGATCAACTCTTGTAATACTCATATCATCAAGATCAATCAAGCAGGAAGTAGGGTATTACCTCCATCGAGAGGGCCCGAACCTGGGTAAACACTGTGTCCCCCGCCTCCTATTACCATCAGCCTTAGACGCACAGTTCAGGACCCCCTACCCGAGATCCGCCGGTTTTGACACTGACACCTAGTTAACCTAAGGAAAAATGGGTTGCCGATATATTCAGTTAAAAGTCCGATTCACCGATTAGTCCCTTATCAGCCGCCAGCCTATATGGTACCAGCTACGGATATCCTGAACAGTGAGCAGATATAAGCCATGGGATGAAACTAACCTCGATGGAAAATAGCAGTCGTTCCCAAAATTGTCCTGTGTAGGTACCTCAAGAAGTATGTTAAGCATAATAGGCTAAACATCAACCAAAATTACACACGCTAGTAAAACAAAATAATCTCCAAAAGATAGCTTCAGTGTGCAGGTTTAGGCACGCTAGTAAAGCAAAACAAGTGGAAAGGTGTGCTAACTGCAATAGGCCTAACATTTAACAACAAGCAAACATGGTCATCCAAACTGGTATTGTACCGGTCTAAGTACACTGGTTACGGTTAAATAAAAATGGAAAGGCGTGTTAACTACAAGATGCAGCAACCAAATGTAGTCATTCATAGTGGCATTGTTGAAACTTGTATTGATGAAATTGAACTGCACAGTTCATACTTGCACATATAGAACATCACGTTGTGAATAACTGGAATAAACAAGGCATACTACGAACAACCAAAGATAGCATTCTAACTACAAACAACCGAACAATCAAAAAACTTTGGAAGAGGCATATGCTAGCTATAACAGGCTTAACAACAAGCAAATATATGCATTCCTATCTGTATGTTTAAACCTCGATTGATGAAATGTACTGCATAGTAAACAATTGCACATATAGAGCATCACATTGTGAACAACTGAAATAAACAAATCATGGGTTTCCTCACTGGTCACAGATGGGCTCGTTCCCTTGGGAAGAGCATGGACCCTGGATACGCTCCATGTTGTCGCAGATGGGCTCCTTCCCCTTGGAAGAGCATGGCTGTAGGGTGCCCTCCCTGATGTCGCAGACGAACGCTTTCCCCTTGGAAGAGTGGATGGGCTCTTTCCCCTTGGAAGAGCCGGAGAGGGTGCCCTCCTCGTGGTCGTCGTCGATGAGGTCTGACTTGGAAGCTGTGGATCCCAAGCCAGCATCGCAGAATGCGTCCTTCAGAAATGACAAAAGGGGCTCGATGGCGATGTAGAATGGCAAATTGTTGACAGCGAGCCAGAGGAGATTAGTGGTGGGGCCATGGATGAGATCGACAGCGGTTGAACCCGAGGGGTTGGGGTGGGCCACTTAACCTGTGACACAGCCCGCCTCAGGGCGTCGCTGTCGATGACCTCGATGTCGTAGCCGGCGGACGAGACATGCCCGCATACTCTAGCCCGCTGCTTGAGTGCCTGCTGCCAGTAATGGTCGCCAGCTTCCTCGGCAACGTCGAGCGAAGAGACTGCTATACACCTCTTTTGGGCCAGTCGCTCCTCGAGCTCCACGGGGAGCGTAGCCGGGCTTAGGCTGCGACGCTCTGGAGTGGGGGATGGGGACGGGTATCTATGCGAAAGGGGGAGTTTGGCAGGCGTCATCTAAGAAACTCAGGGCGGCCTGGGTATGGAGATCGGTGGGTAAGCTACACGGGCAAACCGGCAGATGTTGACAATGGAGGCCTTGTGGCAGCGGCGGCGGGGACTTTGCTAGGGTTGCGAGCGAGGGAGGAGTGTGTGTGTGTGCGCGCGCGCACGCCCGAGGAGGTTTTGGTGTGTGTGTGTGTGTGTGTGTGGAGGGGGCGCGGCGTGTTTCAGGAAATGATACGGGTACTGAAAATTTTACTATGCGGGAGTCAAACGCAGGAGTGAAATGCCGGGATATTGAAAATTTTGATTATAGTGCATCGCACACGGTCCGGAGATAACAACCGTGTGTTATGAAAAAGAAAACCCTCGAGGCGGGCAGATATTTTCGATGCAGGCGGGATTGGGAACAAGAAACATCACACACGGTTCGGAGATAACAACCGTGTGTTATGGAACAGAAAACCCCTATAAGCGGGCAGATATTTTTGGGAGGGTGGGCCTCGTGGAGCCCAATGTACTGTGTGGATGTGTGCGTGACAGGTGCACTAGCGTGGCACATGGTTAGTTTGAGTGAACCGTGTCTGTTGCGTCATCCGACTTGTCTAATGTTCATAAATTTGGCAAAAAATGACGTGGGAGAAGGTCAGAACATGAACACACTTGCATGTGGAACAAATTTATGTATCAGAAGGGTGGTTTGATTTTCAAATACCAAATGCAACTTTGATGTGGCACCTCTCTCGCAAAGCGCACGGTATTGCTTGCTCCCACCCTCTCGTGTCGGCACGAAGGGAATCGTAAGCTATGAATGCATGCCCCTTCCCCCTCAACCGAGGTTCACCTAGCAAAGTGCGAAGTAGCTAGCATCTCCCCTCCTCCCTCGTGTCGGCACGAAGGGAATCCTAAGCTATATATGAATGCATGCCCCTCCCCCTCAACCGATGTTCACCTAGCAAAGTGTGAAGTAGCTAGCAGCCTCCCTCCTCCCTCATGTCGGCACGAAGGGAATCCTAAGCTATATATGAATGCATGCCCCTGCTACCTCTTGATCACTACGTTGGTTTTGCCTTCAAGAGGAAAGGGTGATGCAGTAAAGTAGCGTAAGTATTTCCCTCAGTTTTTGAGAACCAAGGTATCAATCCAGTAGGAGATCACACTCAAGTCCCAAGCACCTACACAAACAAATAAGAACCTCGCAACCAACACGATAAAGGGGATGTCAATCCCTTCATGGTCACTTACGAGAGTGAGATATGATAGATATGATAGGACAATATTTTTGGTATTTTTATGATAAAGAGAAATAAAGATGCAAAGTAAAGTAACGACAATACAAGTAGCTAAGTGTTGGAAGATTAATATGCTGGAAGATACACCCGGGGGGCATAGGTTTCACTAGTGGCTTCTCTCAAGAGCATAAGTATTATGGTGGGTAAACGAATTACTGTCAAGCAATTGATAGAATTGAGCATAGTTATGAGAATATGTAGGTATGATCATGTATATAGGCATCACGTCCGTGACAAGTAGACCGAAACGATTCTACATCTACTACTATTACTCCACACATCGACCGCTATCCAGCATGCATCTAGAGAGTATTAAGTTCATAAGAACAGAGTAATGCTTTAAGTAAGATGACATGATGTAGAGAGATAAACTCATGCAATATGACATAAACCTCATATTTTTATCCTCGATGGCAACAATACAATACGTGTCGTTTCCCTTTCTGTCACTGGGATCGAACACCGCAAGATTGAACCCAAAGCTAAGCACTGCTCCCATTGCAAGAAAAATCAATCTAGTAGGCCAAACCAAACTGATAATTCTAAGAGACTTGCAAATATAAACCAATCATACATAAAAGAATTAAGAGGAGATTCAAATATTGTTCATAGATAAACTGGATCATAAACCCACAATTCATCGGATCTCGACAAACACACCGCAAAAGAAGATTACATCGAATAGATCTCCAACAAGATCGAGGAGAACTTTGTATTGAGATCTAAAGAGAAAGAAGAAGCCATCTAGATAATAACTATGGACCCTAAGGTTTGAAGTAAACTACTCACACATCACCGGAGAGGCCATGGAGTTGATGTAGAGGCCCTCCGTGATCAATGCCCCCTCCAGCGGAGCTCCGGAAAAGGCCCCAAGACGGGATCTCTCAGGTACAGAAGGTTGCGGCGGTGGAATTAGGTTTTCGTGGTGCTCCTGGATGTTTGGGGGGTACGTGGATATATATAGGAGGAAGAAGTAGGTCGGTGGAGCAACGAGGGTCCCACGTCGGTGGAGAGCGCGCCTAGGGGGTAGGCGCGCCCCCTGCCTCATGGCTTGCTCGGTTGTTTCTTGACACCCACTCCAAGTCTCCTGGATCACGTTTGTTGAGAAAATCAGGTTCCCGAAGGTTTCATTCCTTTTGGACTCCGTTTGATATTCCTTTTCGGCGAAACTCTAAAATAGGCAAAAAAACAGCAATTTGGGCTGGGCCTCCGGTTAGTAGGTTAGTCCCAAAAATGATATATAAGTGTAAAATAAAGCCCATTAACATCCAAAATAGATAATATAATAGCATGGAGCAATCAAAAATTATAGATACGTTGGAGACGTATCAAGCAACCCCAAGCTTAATTCCTGCTCGTCCTCGAGTAGGTAAATGATAAAAAGGAATTTTTGATGTGGAATGCTTTCTAACATATTTCTCAATGTAATTTTCTTTATTGTGGCATGAGTGTTCAGATCCAAAAGATTCAAGATAAAAGTTTAATATTGACATAAAAATAATAATACTTCAAGCATACTAACTAAGCAATCATGTCTTGTCAAAATAACATGGCCAAAGAAAGTTATCCCTACAAAATCATATAGTCTGGCTATGCTCTATCTTCACCACACAAAATATTTAAATCGTGCACAACCTCGATGACAAGCCAAGCAATTGTTTCATACTTTTGATGTTCTCAAACTTTTTCAATCTTCACGCAATATATGAGCGTGAGCCATGGACATAACACTATATGTGGAATAGAATGGTGGTTGTGGAGAAGACAAAAAAAGGAGAAGATAGTCTCACATCAACTAGGCGTATCAACGGGATATGGAGATGCCCATAAATAGATATCAATGTGAGTGAGTAGGGATTGCCATGCAACGGATGCACTAGAGCTGTAAGTGTATGAAAGCTCAACAAAAGAACCAAGTGGGTATGCATCCAACTTGCTTGCTCATGAAGACCTAGGGCATTTTGAGGAAGCCCATCATTGGAATACACAAGCCAAGTTCTATAATGAAAAATTCCCACTAGTATATGAAAGTGATATCATAGGAGACTCTCTATCATGAAAATCATGGTGCTACTTTGAAGCACAAGTGTGGAAAAAGGATAGTAGCATTGTCCATTCTCTCTTTTTCTCTCATTTTTTGGCCTTCTTTTTTTTCTTTTTTTCTTTTTTCGTCCGGAGTCTCATCCCGACTTGTGGGGGAATCAAAGTCTCCGTCATCCTTTCTTTACTTGGGACAATGCTCTAATAATTATGATCATCACACTTTATTTACTTACAACTCAAGAATTACAACTCGATACTTAGAACAAAATATGACTCTATGTGAATGCCTCCGGCGGTGTACCGGGATGTGCAATGATGCATGAGTGACATGTATGAAGAATTATGAACGGTGGCTTTGCCACAAATACGATGTCAACTACATGATCATGCAAACAATATGACAATGATAAAGTGTGTCATAATAACGGAACGGTGGAAAGTTGCATGGCAATATATCTCAGAATGGCTATGGAAATGCCATAATAGGTAGGTATGGTGGCTGTTTTGAGGAAGGTATATGGTACTGGCAAAAGTTGCGCGATACTAGAGAGGCTAGCAATGGTGGAAGGGTGAGAGTGCGTATAATCCATGGACTCAACATTAGTCATAAATAACTCACATACTTACTGCAAAAATCTATTAGTTATCGAAACAAAGTATTACGCGCATGCTCCTAGGGGGGTAGATTGGTAGGAAAAGACCATCGCTCGTCCCCGACCTCCACTCATAAGGAAGACAATCAATAAATAAATCATGCTCCGACTTTGTCACATAATGGTTCACCATACATGCATGCTACGGGAATCACAAACTTTAACACAAGTATTTCTCAAATTCACAACTACTCAACTAGCATGAATCTAATATCACCATCTCCATTTCTCAAAACAATTATCAAGTATCAAACTTCTCTTAGTATTCAATGCACTTACATGAAAGTTTTTATTATTGCCATGTTGTTCTAAAGGACTCTCAAAATAATATAAGTGAAGCATGATAGATCAATTATTTCTATAAAATAAAACCACGACCGTGCTCTAAAAGATATAAGTGAAGCACTAGAGCAAAAACTATATAGCTCAAAAGATATAAGTGAAGCACATAGAGTATTCTAATAAATTTCAAATCATGTGAGTCTCTCTCAAAAGGTGTGTACAGAAAGGATGGTAAACTAAAAAGCAAAGACTCAAATCATACAAGATGCTCCAAGCAAAACACATATCATGTGGTGAATAAAAATATAGCTCCAAGTAAAGTTACCGATAGACGAAGACGAAAGAGGGGATGCCTTCCGGGGCATCCCCAAGCTTAGGCTTTTTGGTGTCCTTGAATTTTACCTTGGGGTGCCATGGGCATATCCAATCTTAGGCTCTTTCCACTCCTTGTTCCATAATCCATCAAATCTTTACCCAAAACTTGAAAACTTCACAACACAAAACTTAAACAGAAAATCTCGTGAGCTCCGTTAGCGAAAGAAAACAAAACACCACTTCAAGGTACTGTAATGAACTCATTATTGATTTATATTGGTGTTCAACCTACTTTATTCCAACTTCTCTATGGTTTATAAACTCTTTTACTAGCCATAGATTCATCAAAATAAGCAAACAACACACGAAAAACAGAATCTATCAAAAACAGAACAATCTGTAGTAATCTGTAACTAACACAAACTTCTGGAACCCCAAAAATTCTAAAATAAATTGCTGGACGTGAGGAATTTATCTATTAATTATCTGCAAAAATAATTAACTAAATATCACTTTCCACATAAAAATGGCAGCAATTCTCGTGAGCGCTAAAGTTTCTGTTTTCTTACAGCAAGATCAAAAAGACTTTCCCCAAGTCTTCCCAATGGTTCTACTTGGCACAAACACTAATTAAACACAAAAAACCCAACCAAAATAGTGTCTAGATAAATTATTTATTACTAAATAGGAGCAAAAAGCAAGGAATAAAAATAAAATTGGGTTGCCTCCCAACAAGCGCTATCGTTTAATGCCCCTAGCTAGGCATAAAAACGAAGATAGATCTAGGTATTGCCATCTTTGGTAGGCAATCCAGAAGTGGCTCTCATAATAGATTCATATGGTAATTTAACTTTCTTTCTAGGGAAGTGTTCCATGCCTTTCCTTAATGGAAATTGTAATTAAATATTCCCTTCCTTCATATCAATAATTGCACCAATCGTTTTAAGGAAAGGTCTACCAAGAATAATAGGACATGAAGGATTGCAATCTATATCAAGAACAATGAAATCTTCGGGCACATAATTCCTATTCGCAACAATAAGAACATCATTAGTTATTCCCATAGGTTTCTTAATAGTGGAATCCGCAAGGTGCAAGTTTAAAGAACTAACATCAAAATCACGGAAACCTAGCAAATCACATAAAGTTTTTGGAATCGTGGAAACACTAGCACCCAAATCACACAAAGCATAACACTCATGATCTTTAATTTTAATTTTAATAGTAGGTTCCCACTCATCATAAAGTTTTCTAGGGATAGAAACTTCCAACTCAACTTTTTCTTCATAAGATTGCATCAAAACATCAACGATATGTTTAGTAAAAGCTTTATTCTGACTATAAGCATGAGGAGAATTTAGCACAGATTGCAATAAGGAAATACAATCTATCAAAGAGAAATTATCATAATTAAATTCCTTGAAATCCAAAATAGTGGGTTCATTTCTATTTAAATTTTTAACCACTTCAATCCCACTTTTAACAATTCATTGCTATTTAAAGTTTTAATCATTTTGGACCTAGGAGTTTGGTGGCTTCTCCTAAAGTGATTTCCATAAAAGTGCCTCCCGCGACCGAATCTAAAAGATTTCTAGAAGAAAAATTCAATCCGGCATAAAAATTATGTATAATCATACATAAATTCAAACCATGTGTAGGGCAATTACGTATCATTAGTTTCATCCTCTCTCAAGATTGTGTAACATGTTCATGATCAAGTTGCTTAAAATTCATAATATTGTTTCTAAGAGAGATGATCTTAGCGGGAGGAAAATACATAGGGATAAAAGCATCTTTGCACTTATTCCATGAATCAATACTATTTTTAGGCAAAGACGAAAACCAAGCTTTAGCACGATCTCTAAGCGAAAACGGAAATAGATTGAGCTTAACAATATCATTATCCACATCTTTATTCTTTTGCATATCACACAAATCAACAAAGTTGTTTAGATGGGTAGCGGCATCTTCAGTAGGAAGGCCGGTGAATTGATCTTTCATGACAATATTCAACAAAGCAGCATTAATTTCACTAGATTCAGCATCGGTAAGAGGAGCAATCAGAGTGCTAAGGAAATCATTGTTGTTGGTATTGGCAAAGTCACACAATTTAGTATTGTCTTGAGCCATTGTGACAAGCAAGCAATCCAACACACGAGCAAACAAGAAGCAAGAGAAAAAAGGCAAATAGAAAAAGAGAAGGGGAACGGAAAAAGAGAGGGCGAATAAAATAGCAAGGGTGAAGTGGGGTAGAGGAAAACTAGAGGCAAATGGCAAATAATGTATTGCGAGGGATAAGAGTTTGTGATGGGTACTTGGCATGTCTTGACTTGTGCGTAGACTCCCCGGTAACGGCGCCAGAAATGGCTCGTTGTCGGGAGTCAAATCTTGACTTGACTTGGCGCGAATCTCCCCGGCAACGGCGCCAGAAATCTTTCTTGCTACCTCTTGAGCACTGCGTTGGTTTTCCCTTGAAGAGGAAAGGGTGATGCAGTAAAGTAGCGTAAGTATTTCCCTCATTTTTTGAGAACCAAGGTATCAATCCAGTAGGATATCACGCTCAAGTCCCACGCACCTACAAAAACAAATAAGAACCTCGCAACCAACGCGATAAAGGGGTTGTCAATCTCTTTGCGGTCACTTACGAGAGTGAGATCTGATAGATATGATAATATAATTTTTTTGGTATTTTTACGATAAAGAGAAATAAAGATGCAAAGTAAAATAAACGACAATAGAAATAGCTAAGTGTTGGAAGTTTAATATGAAGGAAGATAGACCCAGGGGCCATAGGTTTCACTAGTGGCTTCTCTCAAGAGCATAAGTATTATGGTGGCTAAACGAATTACTGTCGAGCAATTCATAGAATTGAGCATAGTTATGAGAATATATAGGTATGATCATGTATATAGGCATCATGTCCATGACAAGTAGACCGAAACGATTTTGCATCTACTACTATTACTCCACACATCGACCGCTATCCAGCATGCATCTAGAGTATTAAGTTCATAAGAACAGGGTAATTCTTTAAGTAAGATGACATGATGTAGAGGGATAAACTCATGCAATATGATATAAACCCCATCTTTTTATCCTCGATGGCAACAATACAATACGTGTCGTTTCCCTTTTTGTCACTGGGATCGAACACCGCAAGATTGAACCCAAAGCTAAGCACTTCTCCCATTGCAAGAAAGATCAGTCTAGTAGGCCAAACCACAGTGATAATTCGAAGAGACTTGCAAAGATAAACCAATCATACATAAAAGAATTCAGAGGAGATACAAATATTGTTCATAGATAAACTGGATCATAAACCCACAATTCATCGGATCTCGACAAAAACACCGCAAAAGAAGATTACATCGAATAGATCTCCAAGAAAATCAAGGAGAACTTTGTATTGAGATCCAAAGAGAGACAAGAAGCCATCTAGCTAATAACTATGGACCTGAAGTTCTGAAGTAAACTACTCACACATCACCGAAGAGGCCATGGAGTTGATGTAGAGGCCCTCCGTGATCAATGCCCCCTCCGGCGGAGCTCCAGAAAAGGCCCCAAGATGGGATCTCTCGGGTACAGAAGGTTGCGGCAGTGGAATTAGGTTTTCGTGGTGCTCTTGGATGTTTGGGGGTACGTGGATATATATAGGAGGAAGAAGTTGGTCGGTGGAGCAACAAGGGGCCCACGAGGGTGGAGGACGCACCCAGGGGGTAGGCGCGCCCCTGCCTCGTGGCTTCCTCGGTTATTTCTTGACGCCCACTCCAAGTCTCCTGGATCACGTTTGTTGAGAAAATCACGTTCCCGAAGGTTTCATTCCGTTTGGACTCCGTTTGATATTCCTTTTCGGTGAAACTCTAAAATAGGCAAAAACAACAATTTGGGCTTGGCCTCCGGTTAGTAGGTTAGTCCCAAAAATGATATAAAAGTGTAAAATAAAGCCCATTAACATCCAAGATAGATAATATAATAGCATGGAGAAATCAAAAGGCATAGATACGTTGGAGACGTATCAGCCCCCCCCCCCCAACCAAGGTTCACCGTAGCAAAGTGCGAAGTAGCTAGCAGCCCCCCTCCCTCGTGTCAGCACGAAGGGAATCCTAAGCTATGAATGCATGCCCCCCAACCGAGGTTCACCTAGCAAAGTGTGAAGTAGATCTAGCAGCCCCCCTCCCTCGTGTCGTCACGAAGGGATTCCTAAGCTATGAATGCATGCCCCCCAACCGAGGTTCACCTAGCAAAGTGTGAAGTAGCTAGCAGCCCCCCTCCCTCGTGTCGGCACGAAGGGAATCCTAGCTAAGCTATGAATGCGTGCCCTGCCCCCCAACCGAGGTTCACCCTAGCAAAGTGCGAAGTAGCTAGCAGCCACCCCTCCCTCGTGTCGACACGGAGGGAATCGTAAGCTATGAATGCACATGCCCCCCAACCGAGGTTCACCTAGCAAAGTGTGAAGTAGCTAGCAGCCCCCCCTAGTGTCGGCACGAAGGGAATCCTAAGCTATGAGCATGCCCCCTCCCCCCCCAACAGAGGTTTACCTAGCAAAGTGTGAAGTAGGTAGCAGCCCTCACCCCCCTCGTGTCGCCATGAAGGGAATCCTAATTAAGCTATGAATGCATGCCCCCCCCAACCATGGTTCACCTAGCAAAGTGCGATGTAGCAACACCCCCCCCATGAACACACACTTTCAGTCGATGGGCCAGAGAGGCATATATCTCACCAAGATGGATCATAAAACAGACCAAGAATAATCCACCTTGGTCGTACAACCTCTCTCTTGTTGTTGGTCAAAGTGATGGCCATCCATGCGACCCCAGAGATGGGCTAGCTTGCCAATAATCACGCAAGTAGCGAGTCCCCGAAGACAACCACTGCATGCGTGTGGCCCAAACATATGTATGGAGAGGTGTGTTTTTGATAACAATGAACAACTTTGATGTGGCACCGTGATTTCGAACTAGAGATCTCCACACTGAGTGAGGGCTAGGTTGACTATGCATATGTATGTTACACCACACTTCAAGCCAACGACGGGGATTCATATATGCATGCATGCGTGCATAGTATATGCGCTCAAACTTAATTAGGTCTGAATCTCACTATGACCTATACTACGATAACACTAACCAAATGAAGAATCCGCCATGGTAACCTATGTTGTTGTTGGTCAAGGTGATCATGCATGTCCACGCGGGCCCACGAATATATAGGCTTGTCGCCGATAACCACGCGAGGGAGTGTATCATTCGAAGGCAACCACTACATGCATATGTATGGAGGTGATGCATGCATGCATGTTTGAATACACAACATTTATCTGGTGCGTGTGTCAAAAATCATACACTAGCTCCCCACACAGAGCGAGATCGGTTCATGATGGTGTCGTTGTACTAGCCACTTCGACTCGATGGGAGGGATTCATGCGTACACATGCATATGTATGTTCTCAAAGTGTATCATGCATGTCATCCCAGAGCAAAAATAATAATCCCTTCCTAAGTCAAATTAACCTCTCTTGTTGTCAGGAAAAAAGAAGTGATGGACCAAGCGGGCCCACATATGGAAAGCATCGATATCGCTGATAACCGCTTAAGTGGGTGCGAGAGGACAACCACCACCGCTTTGCATGTGGGCCACTTTGATGTGCCACATGCCTCAAAAACCGTAAATCATGCACCCACACAGAGCAGGGTTCATATCAAGCGTACTACATATGATGGTCCCCTTCCCCCCTCTTCACCGCATACCATATGCTCCTGCCGTAATATATGTACAACCCAAAAGATCCTCATCGATGGTGAAATTAATTAACCTCTCCCGATGTAGGTCAAAGTGATGCATGCATGCATGCATCGATGATGGCCTCGTGGGCCCGTAGATGGAAGTGTCACACTCGAGTGTCCTAGCTAGGATGTATATACATGTGGCCCAAAAAGGTGTTGTGTGATGTTTGAATAACCAATTTGACAATTTTGATGTGGCATGTGCCTCGGTAACCAAAAAGTCCCGACACAGAGTGAGGTGTACTTATTCATGGACGCATACGTATAGTAGATATGCTAGTCCCCTCCCACCTCTTTGAAGCCTACTATATACCACCATAACACAAACAAAAAAGATTATACCTTGCTAGTCAAATTAACCTCACTGCCAACTGTTCGTCAAAGTGATGGACAACGACCTCGCGGGCCCATAGAAAGCGTCACACGCAAGTATCGAGTCTCGTGTAGGATAACCATCGACTGCATGTGGCCAAAACATTTATGTATGAAAGGGTTGTGTAATGTTTTGAATAACGATTTATCGACTTTGATGTGGCACCAACCTGCCTAAAAAAATGGCCAACCCACACGGTGGCTCACAACTCATAGTGTACTGCGAGCCACTAGCCACCCCCAGATGCACACACCCTCACACACACCGCGAATCCACCGCAACTACGATGCATGTTAAATTAATTATCCCGCGGTGAACATACATGTCATCAAAGGAGGGACGTTTTAATTTCAAAAAATTCATAGATATCATTAAGACGTTTTAGTACATTGATTGATTTTCTATGGGTATAATGTGCAAAAATCAAATTTGAGCTACATGCACACATGACAGTGCACCTAAATGGATTGCAAAAACACATGTGTATCACTAGGTGCATGTTTACTCCCCGTGCAACAAATTTCAAACATTGAGAATGTTGATTTTTAAATTCTAGTACATCCAAAACTTATTTGAAGTTCATGAAACTTATCGTGTTGTCATATGGACACCAATACAAAGTGGCATTATACTTTTTTTGTCAAATTTGAGACCAATTTTGATGTAATCTTTATCTAATTACAGATAGGAGATTATTAATAATTGGGAACCAATATCCCAAACTAATTATTTATTCGAACCGTGAGCGTTAGACCAACAATGGATACATGTCATGCTTCGGTTAAGCAATAAAGTGGAAACATTAATCATCCAAATAGAAAAACAATATACGTGCCGCCGCGCGACCAGTGTGGAGTGCGAGCAGGCGAAAGCTGACGGGACGCATGCGAGCAGTTTGCCACGCAAGCAAATGGGGAGGTGTGCGTGCAGGTGTGTGAATTCGCAGAGGCGTGCTCGCTGCGCAGTGTCATCGGGAGGCATGCGAGTAGCTGTGTGAAACTTTGGTAGGCATGCCAGCAGTCCGGTGCGCAGGCTCACCGGGAGGCGAGACATCGATTTGACCGCCACCCGCCTCTCTCCCAGAACTCCCACTACTCCATATTAATGGTGCGCCCGAGCGGCCGCACCCCCCATCCTCGCTACGCACACACAATCCTCTCTCTCTCTCTCCGCTTGCAACCTCGACGCCGCTCTCAGTCCTCAAAGCTGTCTGTGTATGAGGATGCTGCCGAAGCGCCCCATCGAAGGGAGTGGTGATGCCGGGGATGCTAAAGCACCGGAGCATGGTGTGGAGATGGAGACTGAGGTTTCCGTCACCGCCGGCGAGTTATCGCTGCACCCTGACGTCGTCGACGGCGTCGTGCTTCCACAGCCGGAGGCGGAGTTCCACACCAACTCCGACGACCACTCCGGCGACGACTCCGACGACCACTCCGGTGACGACTCCGACGACGACGGACAGCTGGTTAGTCATCTATACCCATTTATGTGTCAAATAGATCATAGGGTTTCTCTGATTACTCCTGCCTCCCCCTTTTTAGAATAGAAATCCCGTGGTTATGTTCTCCCAATCCATGAAATCTGAGTAAGTTTCGTTAGATCCATGTAGTGTACTGATCGTTTGAATGGTACAGGTGATAAGTGATTAGTTGTTTCATCTGTGCAAATGATTTCTGCTAGTAATCCGACTAGGGTTAGTGTTCGTGCTAATAATTCCTAGCCAGGACTTGACAATTGAGTTTGAATGACCTACCTATGTTTGTGCCATTATTTTCTTCAAGATTGGTCTGTACATAGACGACTGTGCTTGAAAATCGAACCATAATCTCTAGATATGTATAAATAAATAGCCATAAATTCCTAATCCTACTTCACGGCATGTAATCAGCGATTTGATGCCAAATTTGTTTTACTATTTGTATAGGTGCTGTCTGACGATGTGGACAACGAGGATGAAGATGTCCAGAGGAGGTACGACAGGCAAATCCTAAGGGAGCTTTATGCGGGAATGCATAACAGGCGTATTAGGACCTGGAACAACGGCTATGGATGCCCATTTTGCAAACAGAAGCTTCATGACGCGTATCTAAGTGTTCTGGCGCATGCAAGAGGACGGGCCGTTGGCTCCTTCAAGCAGAAGTATTCTCGCAGGGTGGCGCACGGCGTGTACGCCGAGTACCTGGAGATGTTCAGGATCATGCCAGCTTATGAGATGAGATGTGGGATGGATGGAACTATATATGTATGCTCGAGTATGCTTAATATTGTTGAACTATGTACTACTTATGGTTTAACTATGTTTATCTACGTGTACGCTTATTATCTATGTCTGAGTATGTTAATTATTTCGCCAAATTTTGGTAAAAAATACAATGGGGGACCAATAAGCCAGGACAGAGGTAGTACGTCAATCACACATGGTTCCCAAAATTGGAACCATGTGCAATGACTTTCATTTTGCCTCCTACGTCAATCACACACGGTTCGCTCTAGAAAACCGTCGCCCCCAAAATTCTTTGCGGGACAGAAAACCATCACCACCCAATTCAAAAAAGAAAAATAAAACCCTCACCATCCCCACGTCACAAAAACCCTCACCCCGCCCGCCACCCACCTCGGCCCCTCCGGTATGTTCCCCATTCACACCTACACAAGCTCCTCCGTGTCTATGCCATGGCACCGACTATCATGGCAGTAAACACTTAGCTCGATGCCTGCCGCCACCGCCAGGCTGCCAGCAAAGCCCACCGCATTTTACCACTTCCGCTTGCCGCCGCCTATCGCCGTCGACTTTCTCGACGCTGCTCGCGGTCGACCCAGCTCCGCTCGGTTGGGGAATCTGCCGTACTGAGGGTTCTTTCTCATGGACGACAAGGTAACTAATTTAACGAGATATTATATCATCTCTTATCCCAGTTATCTTCCTCCTTTAATCACCTGGCGGAAATCACCGTGAATTCATTTTTATTTGATCTGATTTGAGGGTTTTCATTCATTCACAGAATGTACAATGCGCCGATACTTCAAGAGTTGGCGAACGCTGCCAGAGATTCCATCTCATCGAACCAGATAACTCGAGGGCGCGCGCGGTATGTTCAATCTCACCCTAAATCGGTTTGCATGGCCTAGTTTCCTAAACATATTCTAAATATTGCTACATTTGGATAAAAGGTACCACATGCACCATATACGTCAAAGGGGATTTTTTCCCTCTTCTTTCTATATTAGGAAAATTAGTGATGCATTGTTCTTTCGATTACTCTCATATTTCCATGACATCATGTTTACCCTATCTGTTTAATTATAGACTTTTGTCCTTCGATTTCAACTGTTGTACAGTTCTTTCAATTTGGGCCCATATTTTCATGTTACCATATTTTCTTTAACAACCCTACCATTTTCTGCAGGACATCCCTCGCTATGCAACAGATTATGTAGTGCACAATTTTTCCCTTTACATACATCAAGGCTCCATGAATGTCATACTGCGCACAAACCATGGATTTACAATCGTTGCTACTGTAAGACTTGATGAACGTGGTGACTCCTATTTTGGCACTGGCTTTTGGAATGAAATTACAAAGTTTCATGTACTAAAAGCTGGCACTAAATTTGCACTGCACATAGAAGGGCCTGGTCTTGAGATATATGCTAACTTCCCTAACAAAATCATCTGTCCAGACTTTGTTCGAAGTAAGTTTTCTTTTCAACTATCTGCATATGTTGACTTACCCAGCAATGTCAAATGAATTGTGTAGTAGTTAACCAACCACTTGCTATTCCCTTATCTTACTATATTCCTCCTAATAACTTCTAGTTACCAATACACTTTTCTATTGCCATATTTTAACTAAATATTTCCTGTACACCCATTTCTATAAGAAAGCACCACTGACAAGGAGACTCTGGAGGTGGAGAGCTGGGCTGCCAACAAGCGGAGGCGGGGCGAGCTAGAACCGCAAGTGACTCCAGCAGGCCTAGACTTAATTAGCAGCCTCCCCGATGATATGTTGAGAGTCATCATCTCCCTCCTCCCAATCAAATATGGGGCGCGGACAACCCTCCTTTCCCGGCGGTGGCGCACCCTATGGAACTCTAGCCCTCTTGACCTCATCGACACCCACGAGCTCTGCCATGGCTATCGCAAAAGCTTGGATGCATTCTCCAAGATCCTCGGCAGTCACCTTGGCCCAACCAAAGGCCTTAGAATGGGCAAGTTCCGTTCCAACGGCAATGACCGAGCCAAGCTTGACAAATGGTTCCAATCCCCCGCCCTAGATCAGCTCAAGGAGCTCACTTTTGATGATTGGCATATGCGGTCACTACCAACGTCCACACTCCACCTCGCGCCCACGCTACGCGTCACCAAGTTCAGGAACTACCATTTCCCGCCCCTTAATGACGCGCCTGCTCTTATTCTACCACGACGAAAGAACCTCGAACTCGTCGTCGTCTGCCTCTCAAAGGGTGACATGGAGCGCCTGCTCTGTGGCTGTACTGCACTCGAGTACCTTCGTCTTCAAGCGATCAATGGGTTGAGTACCTTCCACATCACCTCCATGACACTCCGGACTATTTATGTGTGTTGCTGGTGTGGCAGGAAGACATTACAAAAGGTGGACCATGGTATGGTCATCCAAGACACACCTGCACTTGAGATATTACTTGTTGTTGATCAAGAAGGTCCAACAAGAATCAATGTCATTTCTACGCCGAAATTGACAGTGGTGGGCTAATCGCTGACAAATACTCCGAACTTGTTATTGGATCCACACCCGTTTAGGTACAACAGCCGCCTTCTACCTCTCCTACAAATTAACATTATTTCTAATTTTGAAGATGTTTATTCATCTGTCATTCAGAAAATGATTCCGACAAGCTTGACCTCGAAACTGCGGATAGTGAAGGTCTTGGCACTAGAATCTATCGGGCCCGACCTGGAGCAAGTTGTCAGTTTCTTGAGATGCTTTCCATGCCTGGAGAAGCTATATATCGAGGTGATGTTCCTTTCCTGTTAAATGTCAACCATAAGGGAGTTCAGTTTGTGACACCTTTTTCCAAGTTTACAATGACAATGTACTACAATTTCTGAAGGTTCTTTGGAGGATTTCAGTACATACATGCCCCCCATATTGGTTGCTTGGTTCATATGGTTACAATCAATAAGCATTTCTCCTTTGGATTCATCTGTACTAGTTTTCTTAGGGAACTTTTCATACACTCCAACCTCTTGTGAAGAAGGCTACATTTTTCTAGAATGTAATCAAATGCTGCAAACCAAATAGCTAGGCATGTAGTAATGTTCAAAACTGCATGCAGGCACCAACACGTTTTCTTCTTTTGCAGATAAGATTAGGCCCAGTGGTGGATAATGTGATACAATATAACAACCACGTCGAATGCCTAGATCTGCATCTCTCAGAAATTACTTTGAACTCCTACCAAGGGACCTTACCGGAGATTATATTCGCCAGGTACTTTGTTCTCAGAGCAAGGGTGCTGAAGGAAATGAGGTTTGCCCTACATTTATTTCACAAAAATTAATGGTCTATTGAGCAGCGCCGGCGCCTGCGGCAGAATGGAGTAGGCTCCAAAAATGCTAAATTTCATTTTGGAACTTCAGATGACAAAGTAATCGGAAGTCGTCGGGTCAACCCCATTGTCGGTGTCAAAACCGGCGGATCTCGGGTAGGGGGTCCCGAACTGTGCGTCTAGGCGGATGGTAACAGGAGACAAGGGAGACGATGTTTTACCCAGGTTCGGGCCCTGTTGATGGAGGTAAAACCCTATGTCCTGCTTGATTAATATTGATGATATGGGTAGTACAAGAGTAGATCTACCACGAGATCAAGGAGGCTAAACCCTAGAAGCTAGCATGTGGTATGATTGTTGTATATATTGTATATCTATCGACTAGCCTGGCCTCGGTTTATATAATGCACCGGAGGCCTAGGATAACAAGAGTCCTAGCCGAATACGCCGGTGGGGAGAAGTCCTTGTATTGATCGCCAAGTCTTGTGGAATCTTCCTTGTATGCGGTAGCCGTCCGAACCGGCCCATGAGTATACGGCCACGGGGGTCCTCGGCCCAATCTAATAGATCGGGAGACGACGTGGTGAGTACCCCCTAGTCCAGGACACCGTCAGTAGCCCCCTGAACCTGTCTTCAAGTTAGGGACGCTCCTCGATTCTTCCGAACTGTTCTTCATCTTCGGTTGCCGGTCTTGAAAACTGGTTCGACAAATCTTCTTTATCTTCGATCTTGAGGATCGCGGAAATGCATTCGACGAGTTTACACGTCGGGTATCCGAGGAGCCCCTTTAAGTTTCCGGCCTTTATCAATGCCTTGTTTATTTTTATGCCACACCTCGGGTTTGAAGTTGTTCCCGAGAGGCAGGGTCCTCTTGCGTCCGAGCTCCAACGCTGGACTGCATTCGAGGTATCTTTTGCAGCCGAGCACCAACGCCGGACCGCTTCCCAGCTCTAGCGCCGGAATGTATCCGAGCTCCAACGCCGGACTATGTATCCGAGCTCCAACGCCGGACTGTATATCCGAGCTCCAACGCCGAAATATATCCGAGCTCCAACGCCGGACTGTGTCCAGGCTCCAATGCCGGACTATATCCGAGGTGTCATGTCACCTTGGTTCAAAAAAGTTGAAGGAGTTTAGCCGAGCTTAATGCCGAAAATGCCCTCTGTGGAGCCAGCCACTAGCGTCCGAGCTTTATGTCGGACTGCTTCCGAGGTGGTGCACCACCCCGACTATGGGCCGATTTTTTGTCAATATTTTTTATTGGTGCAATTTATTCTCTGCCGAGATATATAGCCAGTAGCCCTCAAGGTGTGTATCGGTCTAAAACCCGAGATGCACATGAAGGATGACATAAAACCGCTGATCCCAGTAGCCGCTGAGACTCAGGTTGATTTGCAAAATTGGCCTGAGGATCAAGTCCTAGCTCGGCAGAATACTTCGGGACACAAAAGCGGCGTGCTCAGTCCTCAAGACTCAGGTTGGGCGCGGCCGACCAACCTGAGGATCAAAATCTCCTTGGAAACTATATTGCACATAAAATTTTCTGCATTGGACAAGCAATGCAGTAGCCCCCGAGACACTGGTCGGGTGGCAACACCAGATCAGGGGATCGATGTGCCCCTTTAATATTTGTAAATAATAAGCCCGAAGCCCAGTAGCCCCCGAGCATTAATGCGGGCACGGGTGGCCGAATTAAGGATCAATATCCATAGTAAAATCACAAATTATGTGTAATGACTCTATGTATCCAAGTACTTTACGTCATTAATGCTCGGATCCGCATTGTACAAAACTTTGTTGACCGACCATCGGCTTCCACCTCCTTGGCCAGTAGCCGAGGAGTGTTTGTCCTACTTTATAAAGCCTTTATGAGGGCAAAGATTTACGACAAACAAGGCAATCTGGCCACACGGTTTTATAAACAAAGGTACACAGAGAGATATGTTATATTACTGTTTAACAGAAGAAATGTATTTCAAAGAAAATAGTCCCGCTATCGGTTCCTTTCTTTGGGTTTTCATTCTAAGCATGATCATGAAACCTCCGCTTGAATGTAAGAGCAAAATATCGAGGATTTAGTTTGGGAGGCCAGTTAATAGCCCCCGGTAGTGTTCGGCGGCAGTCGAGGTCAAGCCGTAAACACTTCGGCCAATGTGATGAATGGCCCGTCATAGTCATCGGATCGCTGACCAGTTTACGCTTATTGTGACAGTCATTTTTCGGCTTTCTCCACTAAGGTGCTTAACCATGTGAGCTGGAAGCACAATCGCAGTGGTTCTCCCTTTGCACGCCTAGCCGAAGAAAACGGAACGTAGGAAGCAAGTGCAGGAGCCGGGCAACCCAACTATTGACCGAAGACACAATTCGAAACCGATGCATATATAGCAATATCTGAGAATGTTTTTGCCGAATCCCTAAAGGTGTCCGACGTTGCACTGCGAGACTAATGCTGGAAAAGCACAAATAGTTTAAAAGTGCCAAAAAGCTTGGAAAACCATGAAACGTCAGTAAAAACATGACGTCCGAACAAGATCAAGTGTTCGGTGCCAATTTGAAAATTGGTCTTAGAAAAAATAAGTGCTTCTGTCGTCCTTTAACATGACACATCCTATCTCAAGACTTCGAGCGGGTCAGCCTACGGCTTCAACCTCCTATCCCGAGGGCGGAGTACTTCTCATTAGGCCAGTTTAGCAAACTAAACTCTAGCGGCTTTGAGAGAGAAATTAGGCTCCCCAGCTAGTGACCGCACACTCGCGTCGAAAAAAGGAGTGATAAATAATAATGATAGAACTTTGCAACGACTGAGAAGAAGAACACTTATTATAAAACGGCTCAAATAAACTTAAGAGCCCCCAAGTGACTTGGGTAGAAGAATGATTGCATGTACCGAAGTACTTATATCATATCTATATTCAACCCAACTTTAAACGCGTCTTAACCGACCGTCGGCTTGTCCCTCTTCGGTTAAGGACCGAAAAGTGTTATGTACTCCATCGGTCAAGAATATCGACGGTGTTTCCAATAACCAGGCAATCAGGCCATAAGGCTATAACAGACAAAGCGCGCTCAGGGAACTTATGCTATATTACTGCGAAGAGTAAGAAGCATCTTCAAAGAAAATAGTACCCCCACCGATACCTTTCTTTGGTGCTCATTGTTATTATGAGACTTATGCAATAGATTTTTTGTACTCATGAGTTCCGTTGTGTGCCGACCATCATTGAATAACTATAAGCTTCACCCAGTCTGAGGTCCGGCTCGGGTGACCCGATCGTGACAATCGCAGAGGTGCTCCCTTTACTCCCTAGCTGAACAATCGGGAATGTAGGGGTAAACACAGGAGCGAGGCAACCCAGCTTGCAAATCGTTTAAGTCAATGTGGTGCATATTGTGGCGTAATACACGAACAAGGAACGAAGCCATACAAGTATAATCATATGCAACAGGAAAAGCTTCATAAAGGAAGCCCCCAAGTAAACGGGGTATTTGAATTTATGCGTCACAAACAAAGTTTGGACAAGGAAATTTTTTAGAAGCAACTTTTTTCCAAAAAAGTATAATGCTTGGTCGAACCGAACGCAAGTTAGAAATTAAAGCTTTGAGCATGAAAGTGACTTAGCTGGTTAATGTGTTCGGTATTGATGACGCGGTCCGAGCTTGATGCGGGGCAAGGTTCCATCCCTCAAGCCGGTCCCGAGGTGGCGGAGCGGAGAGCTTAACACGCCGAAGTGGTGACATAGCACGATCAATGCAGACCGGCAGAGTGACGTCGAAGTCCCCGGATCATTTTCTTGTGCACAAAAAATAGTGCAAACTGGAGATAATAGTAATAATGATAATTAAAAAAATCATTGCATAATAAATAATTTATGCAAAGTGAGTAATAGAAGATATATGTCCTGGCGCCGAAGTCAAGTCGATGCAGGGCGTCGGCGTGATGCGGTAAAGGCGTGGCAAAGCCTGAATTCGCAGGTCGGTCCGAGCTCCGAGTGCGGCGTTCGCCGGACTATGTACGGAAACTGACCGAACCACCATGCAACTGTCGTTAATGCAGCCACCATTTGATAGACCTGTGTACATATGACGGACAAACCAGAGTAATAATTCCTTGGGAAAAATGAACCCAAACAAGTAAAAAATACTGGGATTAATAGCACCTGGTTTATTTGTTGTAGCAATCCGAAGGAAGGTGATTCCTAAAATTGGGACCCGCTCCACACACCCATTGCCTGATGGGCGATAAAATGACGGCATGGCAATGCTGGTAAAGGTTGACTCGCCGAGGCAAAGCCCTCGGCCTAGCTAACGTGACAGAGCTAGTCGGCTAGTGACGCCAAAGTGTCCGGAGTAGGTTGATGAAGAGAAGGCGAAGCCCCCGGTCCAGCCGAGATGTCAAAGCCTCGATGTCAGCCGATGAGTCGAAGTAGGTCGGCATGATGGACAACAGCTTGAAGAAGCAATAGTGTGGCCCTGTCGATGCAGGTCGTGACGTGGTCGATGCTGGCTTGATGAAGCGACCGTGCGGCGATCCCGGTATGCCTGCTCCGTGTAATCCATGGGGCGGCAATGTTGGTGATGATTTATCCTTCGCGATGTCAGGCTCTTGTTTGGCTTGCCGAGATGATGATCCGAAGAAGTTGAGCTCGGCTCAACAAAGTGACGCCGTGTCTAGCGCAGGTCGGCAGCCGTGGAGTAATATTGCCGGACTGGTTTGACACCAGCATGATGTTGAAGATCATGTTCAAAAGATCTTACAGTTAGTGGGATGTGTTCGGGAACAAAACACAATACCCCATACAAAACTTCCTTCAAAAGGGATGTCCGAAATCCTGTTCATAAAAAAGATGAACTCGGGTCGGATTCGTTTTCGCGCAGAAAACAGATCCGAAAAGTGATGCACTAATATGAAGGTTCCCGGAGTTTGGACAGTCGGATCGAGCCGATATTTTGAGAGGTGGTAGATATAGGAATTCCGTAGCCGATCAACCGTTCGATCTTCCAAAGGACGTCCGAGCTAGAAGCTGGACACCACGCGCTAAAATCATCCAAATTCCCATCCAGATTTGACAGGGCTCCGGTATATCATTGATTGCCAGAGATTCCTCCATCGGAACTCGATGAAATTTTCCAGGGTTGTTGTAGACTCAATTCCGCACAATTCCACCAAAGCGATCTTCAAAGCGATGCTCGAGGAGGTGGTGGTGGCAGATACGAATTCGATGTCCAGAAAAACAGCACGGTCGCTTGAGGGCAATGTTGACATTGAGCCCCCGACCTCCATAGATGATTCCTCCGTGATCTTGATAGAGATCGGAGTTGATATTTGATGAAGGCCCTCGTCTGGATATGGTGATCCGAACACGGGGCGCAATTCTTGGTCGAACCAAGGTGACCAGTCGAGCTGGTGACGAAGATGCCGAAGTCGCAGTTGATCTGCAGGCGAGCCATCGATCCTTTTGTCGATCACACAGCGGAACTCTCAATGAAAGCACCAATGTCGGTGTCAAAACCGGCGGATCTCGGGTAGGGGGTACTGAACTGTGCGTCTAGGCGGATGGTAACAGGAGACAAGGGACACGATGTTTTACCCAGGTTTGGGCCCTCTTGATGGAGGTAAAACCCTACGTCCTGCTTGATTAATATTGATGATATGGGTAGTACAAGAGTAGATCTACCACGAGATCAAGGAGGCTAAACCCTAGAAGCTAGCCTGTGGTATGATTGTTGTATATATTGTATATCTATTGACTAGCCTGGCCTCGGTTTATATAATGCACCGGAGGCCTAGGATAACAAGAGTCCTAGCCGAATACGCCAGTGGGGAGAAGTCCTTGTCTTGATCGCCAAGTCTTGTGGAATCTTCCTTGTATGCGGTAGCCGTCCAAACTGGCCCATGAGTATACGGCCACGGGGGTTCTCGGCCCAATCTAATAGATCGGGAGACGACGTGGTGAGTACCCCCTAGTCCAGGACACCGTCACCTATACATGACTTCTAAGTGGCTGACCCCTTTGCAAAACTTGTGAGGTTTTGAAGCCAGACTTAGAAGCAGTGATATTAGTTTGAACCTCTCGAATATCCATGCTCAGCGCATCAACGCGAGTGTTTGCAGCTGATGAGCTAAATTTCATTTCTAATATTAGTTTGAACCTTGTAATCTTCGAAATTGAGCCATATAACTCTGGAATTTGAACCCTATAACATTTCTAGCTTTTGTGGTACAATCATTGAAATGGCATCTTATGAGACTCATATATTGATAGCACTATTTTGACCTTAATATGCAATGGTCTCAGATTTTATTAACCATTCTCGAATCAGTTTACCTTGTCGATCACACAGCACCGACCTGTATAGCTAACTCGACTGCGATCTTTGACATTATTGCACATAGTTGGTTTCTTCCACCGTGTGCACTGTAGAGCGCAGAATTAATTATCGCACTCGAGTGTCCATCATCACCCTTCTGTGTAACTTTGACCTCATCACCCAAGGGTAAACTTATGACCGAAGTCATTCCACACACTTCGTTTTTACAAAGCATTTTGGCAATAAACGCCCATGATTTGTCCCTCTTCTAGCCGACGTGTGGCCAAACTAGCGGGGCGGGAAGCTTGTGCGGTAAATAGCGCGGTAGTGTGGGGACAGGCTCTTCGAGCCCACGCCTGGGGTGCGGTGTTGTCAAGCATGCACTGGATTCTGGAATCCTCCGCTATGAACGCCGTGACAAGACATGACGATTACAGGCCGGCCGGCTCCCATTTATTACAGCGGCCATTTAACCTACCCTTGTGTCTCTTCAACCTTTCGATCGTGCCCCACCATTGCAAGAAGCACACCCACCACGAGAAATTCTTAGAGGGTATCCTGCATGGCTCCAATGGCGCTCCGAGCGGCTGTCGACGAAGAGCAGCAGTTCACCATGCGTGCCGTGGTGGAGACCCATAGAAGGTTCATGGACCTCTCGGTGGTGTACACCAACGACCCGGTCTAGGCGAAGCACTCCATCCACATCATGGAGCTATTGCTTGCCGAGGAGAAGTACAAGGTGGTCGGGTTCGACCTCGAGTACACCCGCGCTCATGTCGAGTCCCGTCCCAAGGTCGCCGTCGCCCAGATGTGCATGCGCCACCACTTCCTCATCTACCACTACTGCCTGGCCACAAGGCCTTACGAGCATTTCACCAGTTTTGTCAACAGCCCCCACTACATGTTCGCTACGGTGGACATCACCAATGATGTAAAGGCGCTCGAGAATTCGGGCATCGCCTGCCAGAATCTTGTCGACATCCAGGGCCAATACAAGATCAGGGGCAGCAAGGAGCATGAGAAGGACTCACTGGTTCACCTCGCCGAGGCCATCATCGACCGCTACTACAGAGACATGAAGGATTCATGCAACAAGGACAAGCATGCCTGGCACTCGGCCTGGATGGAGAAACTCGACAAAGCTCACGTCGTGTACGCGGCCAAGGAGGCGTACACGAGCTACGACATGTACAGGCAGATCTTTGACATGAGGAAGTCCCTCCTTCCCCAAAATGGCCAGGGATCCAGCCAAAAGCAGAGCAATGGCAAGCGTCATCACAACAATAAGTAGATAATGAGATCCTCGTTTCTCCTACTTTAGTATGCATGTAATTCCTTTCTTTGGGTGTGGAAAGGTTATGTGTGTAGTCACTTGTGTAATTATATGCTTGATTTGCTTATGCAATGATGTCGTTTCAAGTATATATGTTGATGTTGTAGACAAAGCGTAGATGTTGTGCGGACAAAGAAAATCGCATCGCACACGGACTAAACAATGGAACCCGTCGGTGATGTTTTCATCAATCACTCACAATTGTATGGCAGCAATCGTCTGTGTGTTGCCTAATCACAAATAGTTCATCCGAGTGAACCGTATGATGTGTATCGCACACGCCTCCATCTGGCTGCCCGTTTCTTTTGTTCCTCCTCATTGCAAACAGTCCATTGAACTAAACCGTATGCCCTTCATCACACACGCAACTAAAACCTGAACCATGTTTGATGCATCCGTCATCGCAAACGTTTTACACATTTTTGACAGTTTTCATGCAGCACCGTTTGTGATTATGGCATCGCACACAGTTTCTCAAAGGGTCTCTGATCGTAGTGTCGCGTTAGCAACATCCTGCAGTAATGGATGGTGTGCTGATGATGAACTCCTTGCTCTTGTGCTTCAAATTATAGTCTCCCCAACACTCAACTCTCTCTCACAGATATGTATTTGGTGGAAAGATGATTTGAGTGGAAGGCAACTTGGACAAGGCTAGAGATCAAGATTCATATGGTTGGAATGGAATATCTTGAACTCAACACATGAGTAGGTGGTTCTCTCTCAGAAAATGTATGATGGAAGTGTAGGCATGTTCTGATGGCTCTCCTCTCGAATGAAGAGTGGGTGGAGGGGTATTTATAGCCTCCACACAAAATCTAACCATTACAAACAAATCACCAAACTCGGTGGGACCGAATAATGAAACTCGGTTGGACTGATTTAGTTCAAAATGTGAACGTTAGGATTTTCGATGGGATGGACATGTCAACTCGGTGAGACCGATTTCATTAGGGTTAGGGCATAACGTAATATCGGCGAGACCGACTTTGATAATAAGCTAACCAGAGAGTTGGTTAGGCAAACTCGATGAGACCGATTCGCTCATCTCAGTGAGACCGAAACGTTACGAAGGGGAAACAGAGATTTTGCATTGCGAACTCGGTGGGACCGATCGCTCATTTCAGTTGGACCGAAATGTTATGATGGGAAACAGAGAGTTTACAATCCCATCTCGGTGAGACCGAGATCCCTATCGGTGAGACCGAAAAGACTAGAGTTTTGTGGCAGTGGCTATGTCAACTGAACTCGGTGGCACCGGATAGAAAGTTTCGGTGGGGCCGAGTTTGACTTTTGGTTTGGGACATATGTGGATATGAGAAAGTGGTTGAGGGTTTTGGAGCATATCACTAAGCATTTTGAGCAAGTAACCCATTAAGCAACACCTCATCCCCTTTTAATAGTATTGGCTTTTCCTATGGACTCAATGTGATCTTGGATCACTAAAAGGTAAAATGTAGAGTCTTGAGCTTTAGAGCTTGAGCCAATCTTTTGTCCTTAGCATTTTGAGGGTTCCACATTTCTAATCCATGCCATGTCAATCATTGAGCTTTCCTGAAATATTTATCTTGAAATAGTATTAGCTCAATGAGCTATATGTTCATAGGAATTACCAAAACCACCCAGGGATAGTTGCACTTTCAGATAAACTCCTATGGAACTTGTACAATGTATTTTTATTCAATAGAATGATCAATAAAGTACAGTGTTTCATATATGCATTTGTCCATTATTTTGTATGTCTATTTATTTCTTATTTTTATAAAACAAGTGGCACGCATGTGATTTTACTACTTTACGCATTAGGAAATACCCTCTCTAAAAAAAGGGAGCGGCACATTTCTTTTTGGGAAACAGTACCTAGGTGTTAATTGAAACTAGTTAATTGAATCTTGTTGTTTGTGACTGAACCTAGTTGTTAACTAAATCAGTGTTGTTTGTCAGCGAACTTAGTTGTTAATTGAATGCATGCGGTTAACTGAATCAGTTCACAGCAAGATTTAGTTATATAATGAATGAAGTTAACAACTTGTTTCATGACAAGATTCAGTTAACTGAATGAATGAAGTTAACTGAATCAGTTCACAACAAGATTTAGTTAACTGAATCATTACCGTTGTTGCTGAATTTTCATGTCCCATTTGACTGAATTTTAGGGTTTGCAAATGGTTAATTATTCTAGGGTTAGTTACCTCATTGATTGATAGATGTAGTTGAATTATTCTTATGGACTGAATGAAACTAACACTAAATGCCACTACTAAAATTTGCAGGGTGTTTTGAGGTGGGTACATCAGTTAATTTTGGGTTGAGTGATGAAGTGAACAAGTTGACCACAGAATGAATAAGTCAGTGTACATGGTTTTAATTGATTTTACTGATATGAAGTGTCAGTAGGTGTGCTCAATTTAACGTTTAAACTGTGTTTATTAAAGACATCAAGTGTCCCTAACTAGGAGTGAACTTGCAATATTCATATTTGCAATGTTCATACTTTTTTCAATCAAACTATACTAACACTTTGTCTTTGCATTGACACCTAGAGCATACCTATAGTTCCGTAGTAAGCTGACTGGAAAAAGTTTGAGATTTAGATTTTATGAGATTTTATCTTTGCATTGACACCTACAACACAACTATAGTTCTTTGCATTGACACCTACAGCACAACTATAGTTCTTTGCATTGAAACCTACAGCACCATAGTTTGGCATTTATAATGGATAATATGAGCACCAATATTCAGATAATAAGAGCAATGTCATTCAGATAATGTGAGCACAAAGTTTCAGATACTATGAGTACAAAGATTCAGATACTGTGAGCACAAAGATTCAGATACTATGAGCACAAACATCCAGAAACCATGACCACAAACATTCAGATAGATAGACAGATAGATGGATAGATAGATAGATAGATAGATAGATATGATAGACAGATGAGTTCACAAAGCACACATAGTTCTAGTTCTTCAGACACAAGCCACACTACTAAGTTCAGAAAGTAGCTGTACCCATATATTGGTTCAGATCTTGCTGCGGAAACTAACTAAGATCAAAGTGGTGCATCAGACTCACTCTTGCCGCAGCTTCAGAACATGAAGTGATTGACAAACTAGCCCCATGATGCGGATCTGCTTCTTCTTCCTCCTTGAAAGCACAAGTGCTCCCTAGGTGATTTTGAAAATTAATGACAACATATCTCTTGTTGTACTAATACTTTTACCTAGTATGTTTCAGACAAGTTCAACAAATTAAGTGGCATGGACTAAAGGATGTGGAACCCCGTCAAGATGCTAAGGACAAAGGATTAGCTCAAGCTTCAAGATTAAGGCTCTACATTTTCTATTTTAGTGATCCAAGATCACATTGAGTCTATAGGAAAAGCCAATACTATCAAGAGGGGATGAGGTGTTGCTTAATGGCTTGCTTGCTCAAAGTGCTTAGTGATATGCTCCAAAACCCTCAACTGCCTTCCCACATCCACATATGACCTAAACCAAAAGTCAAACTCGGCCCCACCGATTCTTCCTATCTGGAGCCACCGAGTTCAGTTAACATAGCCACTGCCAGAAACCCTAATCAGTTCGGTCTCACCGATAGGATCTCGGTCTCACCGATAGGATATCGGTCTCACCGAGATGGGCTTGCAAACTCTTTGTTACCTACTGCAATATTTTCGGTCCCACCGAGATATGCAATCGGCCCCACCAAGTTTGCTTGGCCAACTCTCTGTTTCACTTATTACCCAAATCGGTCCCACTGAGTTTGAGTAATTGGTCAAACCGAGTTTTGGATTTACCCGAACCCTAGCATATCGGTCCCACCGAGTTGATCCAGTCGGTCCCATCGAAAACCCTAATGGTCACTAGATTTGCTGAATTGGTCCGACCGAGTTTCTCAATTCAGTCTCACCGAGATTGGTAAATTATGTGTAACGGTTAGTTTTTGTGTGGAGGCTATATATACCCCTCCACCCACTCTTCATTCGTGGAGAAAGCCATAAGAACATACCTACACTTCCAATACACATTTTCTGAGAGAGAACCACCTACTCATGTGTTGAGACCAAGATCTTCCATTCCCACCATATGAATCTTGATCTCTAGCCTTCCCCAAGTTGCTTTCCACTCAAATCTTCTTTCCACCAAATCCATATCCTGTGAGAGAGAGTTGAGTGTTGGGGAGACTATCATTTGAAGCACAAGAGCAAGGAGTTCATCATCAACACACCATTTGTTACTTCTTGGAGAGTGGTGTCTCCTAGATTGGCTAGGTGTCACTTGGGAGCCTCCGACAAGATTGTGGAGTTGAACCAAGGAGTTTGCAAGGGCAAGGAGATCGCCTACTTCATGAAGATCTACCTCTAGTGAGGCAAGTCCTTCGTGGGCGATGGCCATGATGGGATAGACAAGCTTGCTTCTTCGTGGACCCTTCGTGGGTGGAGCCCTCCGTGGACTCGCGCAACCGTTACCCTTCATGGGTTGAAGTCTCCATCAACGTGTATGTACGATAGCACCACCTATCGGAACCACGACAAAAACATCCGTGTCTCCAATTGCGTTTGAATATTCCAAACCCTTCCCCTTACATTCTTGCCAGTTGCATGCTTTACTTTCCGTTGCTCATATACTCTTTGCATGCTTGCTTGATATGTATTGTGTTTGTTAAACTTGTGCCTAAACTCCACTTCAACTTAAGAAAATAAAAAACTGCAACTTTTAGCACTTAGTGTCTAATCACCCCCCCCCTCTAGACACCTCTTCTTGATCCTTTCAATTGGTATTAGAGCATTGGTCTCCATTGCCTTGGTTTAAACACCATTGGAGGAAGATGGATGTGTCTACTTTGGGGAGTCTTAGACATAGAGTGCCTATTCTTGATGGAGAATATTTTCATGAGTGGAAAAATGAAATGCTTGAGATTTTCAATGAATATCACTTGAACAAGTACATTGCTAGCCCTTGTGCACCTCATATTGATCCCTTGCATCCCACACCCGAAGAGGATCTTGACATGATTCGCAATTTTAGAACCATCAATCTTATCATAAGAGGATTGCCCAAAAATTTGATTAATAGTTTGACTACTCTTAAGTGTGCCTACACCATATGGAAATTTCTTGAGGAACTCTTTCCAAATTATTCCTTGAAAAATTATTGCTTTGAGTAAGATGGATTCTAGTGATCCTAGCTTTGGTGGTTGTCTATTTGAGCTTACCAATCTCATGCGTTCCATAGGAAATGTTGGGATCATTAGCGATATCATATCCGAAGCTATTAGAATTCATAAATATAACTATAGAAATGATCATTTATCTAATGAATTACCCTCTCTAGGAATTGATCAATCACAAGATGATGTTGAACATGGATACTCTGATGAGGATGAGGATGATAGTGACTATGATCTCGATGATGCGATGAGACACTTTGGTCTTATGGCAAATCTTCGCGGCTACATGGCTGGAGGAAAGGTATGGGTCCTTGATAGTGGATGTACTGATCATATGACAGGAGATAAAGACAAGTTCCATGAACTTACTGGAAAGGATGGCCCTCGAAAGTATGTCACTTTTGGTGATAATTCAAAGGGTAAGGTGGTTGGCCTTGGTAAGGTGGAGATCTCACATGATAGCTCCATACAAAATGTCATGCTCGTTGAATCTCTTGGCTACAACTTACTTTCAGTATCTAGACTTGCTGATTTCGGTTTCAATGTCCTATTTACTGAAGTAGACTGCCAAGTGTTTCGTAGAGATAATCATAAAATGGTCTTTACTGGTATACGTAGAGGAGATCTTTACATTGTTGATTTCACTAAAAAGGCTCAACCTAGAACTTTCTTAATTGCTAAATCTTTTAAAGGCTGGTTGTGGCATAGAAGGCTAGGCCATGTGGGCATGCGAAACCTTGACAAACTCATTAAAGGAAATCATATCCTTAGCGTTAACGATGTCATATTTGACAAGGATAGACTTTGTAGTGCTTGTCAAGCAGAGAAACAAGTTGGAGGAAGTCATCGCGCTAAGAACATCATGACCACAAGAAGACCACTCGAGCTACTTCACATGGATCTCTTTGGTCCAAATGCCTACAAGAGTCTGGGTGGTAACTCATTTGGTCTAGTCATAGTTGATGATTTTTCAAGATTTATGTGGGTGTTCTTTCTTGATGACAAATCACAGGTCCAAAAGATCTTCGAAAACTTTGCTAGGAAGGCCCAAAATCAATTTGACGTGAAGATCAAGAAGGTTCGGAGCGACAACGGAACGGAGTTCAAAAACGCAAATGTAGACACCTTTCTTGACGAATAAGGGATTACACATGAGTTCTTGGCTACGTACACACCTCAACAAAATGGAGTCATTGAGAGGAAGAACCGGACTCTTATCGAGATGGCAAGAACGATGCTTGATGAGTACAAGACGCCAAAACACTTTTGGGCGGAAGCGGTTGAGACAGCTTGTCATGCAACAAATCGCTTGCATCTTCACAAGCTACTCGGCAAGACGGCATACGAGCTCCTCACCGGTAAAAAACCCCAAGTTGGATACTTTCGAGTATTCGGCTCAAAGTGCTACATTCTTGATAAGCATCATCATTCTAAATTTGCTCCTAAGTCTCATGAAGGTTTCCTACTTGGTTATGGCTCAAACTCTCACACATACCGTGTCTACAACAATTTCACCTGAAAGGTTGAAGAAACGGTAGATGTGAAGTTTGATGTATCTAACGGCTCGCAAGTAGCGCAATTGCCAATTGATGTAGTAGACAAAGATCCCTCAGAAGCAATCCAAGACTTGTCTATTGGCAAGATTTGTCCAATGAAGATAAAGGAGAGTACCTCGTCCGTCCAAGTGGAAGCTTCTACCTCACGACAAGGTGAACGAAGAGTTGATACGGAAGCATCCACGAGTGGGGCACACAAAGATGAAAAAACGAGGAAGTGCACCAAGACGAACGTCAACAACCTCCTTCTCCACCACGATAAGAGAACGACAATGCTAACAATGAAGAAGGCCAAGAAGAAGAACAAAATGAAGAAGATGTTCAACCAAGACCCAAGCAAAAGCTTTCACGAGTTCGAGAAAGAATTGCTAAAGATCATCCCGTGGAGAAAATCTACAATGATATCCAAACCGGGAGAATCACTCACTCAAAAACTCGTTTAGCTAACTTTTGTGAACACTATTCATTCATCTCTCGCATTGAACCTATGAAGGTTGAAGAAGCATTGGAGGATCCGGAATGGATAAATGCTATGCATGAAGAGCTACACAACTTTGAGAGAAATCAAGTGTGGGCATTGGTCGAGAAGCCCGATAACAACCACAACATCATCGGTACCAAATGGGTGTTTCGCCACAAGCAAGATGAAGATGGACAAGTGGTTCGCAACAAAGCACGTCTCGTCGCCCAAGGCTACACACAAGTTGAAGGTATGGACTATGGTGAGACATATGCTCCCGTTGCTAGACTTGAGTCCATTCACATCTTATTGGCCTATTCTCATCACCATGATATCACTTTGTACCAAATGGACGTTAAAAGTGCTTTTCTAACTGGTGAAATTGAGGAGGAAGTTTATGTCAAGCAACATCTCGGCTTTGTCAATCCTAAGAAACCTAATCATGTCTACAAACTTCACAAAGCCCTTTATGGTCTCAAACAAGCTCCTAGAGCATGGTATAAATGCTTGACCAAGTTCCTTATTGAAAAAGTCTTTGAAATTGGAAAAATATATTCTACTCTTTTTACTAAAAGGGTTAACGGAGAACTATTTGTATGCCAAATTTATGTCGATCATATTATATTTGGATCAACTAACCCTCATTTTAGTGAAAAGTTTGGGAAGCTAATGTCGGAGAAGTTTGAGATGGCTATGATAAGTGAACTCAAATTCTTTCTTGGTTTGCAAATCAAGCAAACTAAGGAAGGAACCTTTGTCTCTCAAACGAAGTACACCAAGGACTTATTCAAGAAGTTCAATATGCAAGAATGCAAAGGTATGACTACACCCATGCCTACTAGTGTACATCTTGATTTGACCAAAGATGGTGAACTAGTTGATCAAAAAGTTTATCGCTCTATGATTGGTTCATTGTAATATCTATGTGCTTCACGTCCCGATATCATGCTAAGTGTGTGCATGTGTGCACAATATCAAGATGCTCCTAAGGAATGTCATCTTAAGGCCGTGAAGAGGATAGTGAGATACTTAATACATACACCAAATTTTGGCATTTGGTATCCAAAGAGGGCTTGCTTTGATCTTGTTGGCTACTCCGACTCGGACTATGCCGGTGACAAGGTTGATAGAAATTCCACTTCGAGTACTTGTCAATTCCTTGGTAGATCTCTTGTGGCTTGGTCTTCCAAGAAACAAAACTCAGTATCCTTATCCACTGCCGAAGCGGAATACATTGCCGCTGGTTCATGTTGTGCTCAATTACTTTGGATGACCCAAACTCTTAAAGATTATGGGATATATGTGAAACATGTTCCATTACTTTGTGACAATGAAAGTGCTATCAAGATTCCTCACAATCCCATGCAACACTCTCGAACTAAGCATATTGAAGTTCGTCATCATTTCATTCTAGATCACGTTGCTAAGCGTGACATAAACCTTAAGCATGTTCGCACCGATAAGCAATTAGCAGATATATTCACAAAACCACTTGATGAGAAAGTGTTTTGCAGGTTAATAGGTGAATTTAACATCATTGATGCTTCAAACTTGGAGTAGGAACTCCATTGGATACATGCAAGACTTGAGCTTACGACTAATCACTTGATATTTCTCCTATGATGATTATCTTATGTCTTGAAAATTTGCATCTTGCATGTTATCTAACCCTTGTAGGTACTTGGATGAATCTAATTCTATGAGATTGCAACTCACTCACATCTTGAGCAATCTCTACATCACCAAGTCTCTACACAATGGTCGTTGATGACAAGGAAGCACGAAACCTTTCAAACATATCCTTTGAAAAATTCTATGTTGAGTTTCATGATTGTCATGTTGGATACACAAGTGCTCTTCCTTGCGAAAACTAACCCATGTAGGTAGATGAACTCAAAATCCAAAGGGTGCTCCCAACTCTTGATGGGCTACATCAACCTTGAGCAATCCACACAAGTTTAACTACATGATCAAGATCAACACCGCCACCCAAGGTATGTCATTCCATCTTAGAGAAGCTTTACTCCAAGTCACGAGTCAAAGCAACTCAACAAGATGTGAATACATCAAGATACTTAAACGAAAAATGGTAACCCCATTTTGAGCTTAAACGATGAGTACGACCTATGATCAAGTGATCTCACTTGACTCCTAAGTCAATATACTCTAACATAGGTGACTTTGTCACCGCCCAACTCTAGACGAAGTTCTCTTGTGTTCTTTTCTGTGTTCTTGCATTTGTCTCATGCATATTTGTTTCCCCTTTCAAAAAAACTTCATCTAGATCTTTTAGTTTATTTTCTTTGTTCCTTTTTCGGCATCCAATTCATTGCAAATATTTGTGAGATCTTATTTGTCTAGTGAGCTGAGGTGACAAGTGTTTTTCTCTATGATGAACTCGGTTCCACCGGTTTCATGTTTCCGGTCTAGCCGAAGATTTTCAGAGCAACCGAAGAATAAAACTCAGTGACACCGATTTCACTACAAGAAAAACATTTTGCCATTTATTCCTGCTTTATTCTTGATCCAGCTCGACTCAATGAATCTTGTCCTCTGCAAGCATCACAATTACCTTAATGCTTTTGTACTGTGATTCAAGGACCGAACCCATTCACAACACATTCTAGAAGACCCTTCTTGGAAATTGATGTCAAAGGGGGAGAGAGAGATGACATCAGAGCTTAATAATATCTCTAGGGGAGGGAATACTCCAGGAAAGAGTAATCTTCGAGGATCCCAGATGCTTGATGTTCAAGAGGAGAGATGCCACATGTCTTCTTGGGGAAAGACATGTTCATATGTGCTTATTTTCATTAGCTCTGTTTTTCTGTTCCCTATCTTCTCCCAGTATCCCATGCTAGATTCAGGGGGAGCAAGACATCCAAGGGAAAGAAATTTTTTAAATTCATTGCATATCTTTCTCTTTTGGTACATGTCAATATCTATCGTGGTACTCTGTACTCACTCTACATGGCATCCCAGTCTTGGTACTCTTGTGGTTTCTTTTGTTTGCTCTAGCTAGTAGGTGCATCTGTATTATCTAACCTTGTTTACGCAGGCTCATCCCATCCCAGCCAACTCAAGACCACAAGGTAAGTATATGCATCATAGTCATGTGTATGAGAAATTCTTGCTGATGTACATACTGTTTGCAAGAAGGACTCATGGGCATGAAGGTACATTTCCCATATCTATATCTTTTGCCCTGATGCATATAGCCAAGATACATGTAACACATTGCCTACTCTGTCATGGTTATGCTCTCACATGCTTCTATATTCCATATTCACATGATTGCATACATGTAGGGGGAGCCTATGCTTGTTACATGTCTTTCCAAAGCTTTACTTGTTATATGTTTCCATCAATTACCAAAAAGGGGGAGATTGAAAGCACACTACAAGGATACCCTCTATAAAGCAACATATATTCTACAACATTTTAGCTGTATGTTGCAAAATGCATAGTTGATACGGATATAGGCATTGTAGCATATGCGTTGTACCAATACATACTCCTACTACACTGCAACCGCCCATAACTCCAAATAAAGGCCAACGCACTAACCCAGCCCAGCCCAAGTTTGCTTTAATCTAGGTCATTCCCTATCCCCAATCTCCCTATTCTTATGGATCCTATAGCTCCCACGCCGGCCGCCGCCCCTCGCCCTATCTGCATCCTGAAGCGCCGCCCCTCACACTCCCCTGCGATCCTCCGTCCCAGCACGCTGCCCCTCACTGCTCCCCTGCGACCCTCCATCCTGGCGCGCCGTCCCTCCTCAACACTCCCCTGCTTCCCGGCGCGTCGCCCCTCGTCACCATTCCCCTACGACCAACTGCGTCTACTACCTCCGCACGGGGGCCTATGATTATGGGGAGAGTTGCCGCTACAACCGCCCTCGCGATCAAGCTGTCGTGGTGAGCCGGGCCACTTCTTTTCTTCCAATTTTATTTCCCCCATCTTGTTCTGCTTCACTTCAGTATAGTTGGGAATTGGTACTTACGACTTTCCAGTCCCTGATGTTGACTGACAGGTTGAATTATAGCTGGTTTGTGCAGAGGGGAGATTCCAACTGAAGCCTCTTGCTGTGAACGAATTGATTCTAGTTATGGTTTAGGAGACTATCACGAACTCATGGAAGTGAAACTTGATTGTGCAGTCGTTGGTTGCTGTCGTTGATTGTGTGATTGACTGATTGTATGGTAAGGCTTGTTATCTTACTCTCGTGGTTGATGTAGATGATTCAAAGATCCACTTTCCGCTTATGTGTAAAGTTGTAGGCCTGATCAGTCACTCTATCATATGGTCATATTTCTATTATTACAACTCAAGTAGGTAGCAATGCTCACTTGTTTTAGTGAGTTGTTGTAGAAGTGAGAACTTTACGCAGAGTTGTTGTAGAATTGAGAACATCTGCGACTGTTGTATCACCTATCATGGCCATCTAATCAGGTCTGACCACCATAACTTTGATGTTTGTTAGTTGTTACGCAATGGTCTCTCTTCTTTCTAATCAAATCTTCTCCTCTAACTAATTGGTCGCATCACCCTGCCTCCACCTATGGTACGCACTAGGTCTATTAAATTGCATGCATAACAGTAGCCTAATTAACTTTGAACGTGTGATGCTTGAGTCTGTGTGCCAATGCCTGCATGTCTGCAGGTCGACGATTAGTTTAATATCATCATGGTGGCTATTTTTTATCCTCAGCAGTTAATATAATTATATACGTATAGTCAGCCTGTGTGATGCATGTGCAAAAGCATAAGCTCACAGTATAAAAATTATGATGGTCCAGTTTGGTAGATTTTTATGTACCTTTCTTAATATTTTGAGGTACACCTCAAATTATAATTATTTGTGCGATTTATAAAAATGATGTCACTATGTATCAGAGAAAACATATGTTTTCTCTTGTATTTGCAGCACACAAATTATCACAGTTTCTTTTCAGTTAAAAAGAAAATAAATGTTTACTTGAGCTAATTAGCACTGTGTACCAGTGCAGGTATGTGGCATGCAAGCAGAGGACAGAATGAACTTAACAATTACCAATTCTACCGCATATTTGATCTGACAAGGTCAGTTTCTTCGTAGTTTGTTTCATTGCATGTGGAAATATATGTGCCATCAGGCATACTTAGTGTTTTCTTTTGATCATATTGACGCTTTAAATCTTAGACCTAATTTATTGCAATTTCTAATGACATATGACTCTTTGTGCCTATGGTTTGTACATCTTAGAAATTCCCCATCAACCTTTTTAGGTGTCTTCTCCTAACTACATCAGACCAAGGCCACCGTCATGACAATGAGTGTGCCAATGTAGCAGCTAGTGGACATGGTCCTCGCATAGATAATTTATCTCTAATTTCATCTTTTTTCTTAAAGATAAATAGCATAAGGAGAAACCACTACTGATGTCATATAAGAGCTAACAATTTCAGATCACCATAGTAGTTATTTCTAGCTAACAATGTGAAACACAAAAATGTTAGGCCGTGCATGGGTTGATGTGTAACATCCCAAATTTTCAATTTGTAATGTTATACATTAGATCATCACTGCATATCATATTTTATTTTGCATTTTGGTTGATCCTAGAAATTCTACGCAACTCAATGACCCACGGAGAGAGTTGGGGATTTCGTTATTTTCATATTTGAGTTTTCTCAAATTTTGAGAATAGGATCATTTGATTTTAATTATTTTATCGTCAATTATTTCTATTACAAAAATATGAGAGAGGGAATAAAATGACTTTCCAAAAATAAATAAATATTGAGGATTTAATAATAAAATCGAATAAGATTTTATTTCGGAGTTTTTCGGTGTTTTATTTGAATTTAGGAAAAAAGTGCGTTTTTCAAAATTGCATTTAGGTCCCAAATAAATGTTCACCTTGTGCGGCTTGATTTTAGAAGCCCGTGAAAATTTATTTCGGAATTTTTGGAGTCCGTTTAATATTTCTTTTTACTTTTCTTCTGAGCAGAATATTTTAAAAAAAAGTCGGCGTTCGGCGTTTTTCTTTTTCTCGGATTAAATCCGCGATTTTTCTGATCGCGATTCCTGGTCCGATTTTCGTTTTAGTTTAGCTTTTCGCTCGTTTATCGGAATCAGGCGATTCAAGCGCCTAGGGATTCGTCTCGAAACCCTCTATCCATTTAACCAACTTAAACAAGATTTTGCTACTATAAAATTTGCTCTAGATCCAGATTACTAGAACGAAGTTGTTTTCTTTCGCCGTTTGACTTTTGTTGCTTCGTTCGATTTGATTCTTTTTGCCAACTGGAGTTCTTAAGTTGAACCTTCTGGTTAGATATCTTATTTGAGTTTTACCTATGCATTAGATGAGTACTTATTGTATGCTTGTTTGTTTGTTTGCAATAGAGTACCCGGAGTGCGCCGCCTGTTACTTCGAATCGTTAGGTTTCGCGGATCATCAGCAAGCAAGTAACACTTTGATCATACCTTTTCTACTACCCAGTTTTATTGCATTAGATCAATCCTCACACATTGCATGATTAGGATCTAATTAAATTGTGGGATGGGAAGTAGATGAGGTAGTACCTATTACCTGTTTATTATCAAACCTTTGGGAGTTACTTCTACGTTTGCTTATTATGCCATGCTATGCTAGTAGACGTGGATTGGGTGAGTGATATCCATGATAGATGTGAGTTTGCTAATTAATGGTTTATCTAAGGTGGCAACTTAAACACACATCTGGGTGGATTGAGGCACCTGGGTATTCCAGGACTTGCCTGTTTTCTTTTGGACCGCCACCCAGGCTCAAAGGGATCATGAGACTATTCATACTAGAAACTTCCGTGTGCAGCCACAAGCTATTATGGGCTCTAGCATAGTTGACTAAGTCGTGCGAACTCTTACAGTGGTAGACTAGCAGATGTAGGGGATGTAGGTGGTACGGTCTACCCGATCGTAAGGTGCTAGCGCTTCTGAAAGACTATGTCTCGGTCATCCGTCTTCTCAAACACCCTGTAGTGCGAGATAACAAACGGAGGCGATCGGGTCTTGTGGGGAAAAGTGTGCAAACCTCTGCAGAGTGTAATAAACAAATCAGGGTTAGCCGTGTCCCCAGTTATGGACATCTTGAGTATCTGGTACCTAGATTTTCATGTGAATCTCAACATGTTACTCTAAATTAATTTTGGTGGGTTAAGTTTAACGATGATGTTTAATTGGCATTGAGGATGCTGTCAACCATTCTCAATGTTTAACAACCACCATGATAGTAATTAAATTTTATTCCTTTGAATTAGGGAAAAATTGGCTTTACGCAAAACTGTAGCCATAAAGCTTTCCACCAGCCAAATATGCATATAGTATAGCTGTTTCATTCCATTGCTCTCTATGTGTTACCTTGCCAGCATATTCCATGTGCTGACCCGTTTTCGGGCTGCAACGTTAATGTTGCAGACTTTTCAGACGATGATTAAGGAGTTTTTAGGTCATGGTTCTATACTCAGTGATGCCGTTGGAGTTGACGGACTCACTTATCTTCCAAGCCTTCTGCTGTTATCGTTATTAGATGGCCTTAAGCCATATTTATTGTAATAAGTTCTCTTTTGAGACACTAGATGTAATAAGTGTGTGATTGCTACTCTGCTATAAATCCTCCGAGTACTGTGTGGTGTCAGCATTACTGATCCAGGGATGACACCAGAGCACAGAGATCAGACTGTTTGAGGTCTGGTCGCTACAAAGATGGTATCAGAGTCCACGATGACTGTAGGACACGACCACTAAGCACAAGACCTAGATCACTATTCACTCTCTTCTCTTCTGACCTCTCATCTTTTCTACTCTTTAGGATGACGGATGCAAGGAATAAGTTCACACAACCAGATGAAGATACACCCTTTGGATGACACTTGAAGGAAGTCACTAGATACCTGAACATAGGAGTACCAAGCTCCACCGGAACCTACAACGCCACTTTACCTGAAGAAGAGCGTTGTATGATTCAAGTTCAAGTTCTAGGAAGGACGTTCATGCCAGTCACTGAGTCCATAGAGTTTTCTTTTGATGCACCAACTTGGAGTCTAGGAAAGAGCATGGCAGCTCACATCGCCATGGGACGCATTGGAGAAGTTTACCGCAAGGATCTCAAGGATACTATCTACCAGATTTGTGGGCGTCGAGATGAGCACTGGGAGATGATCAGCACCAGGAAGGATAGATCAATTGCAGCTTTTATCCAGGAGCTAAACCAGCACATTCGACGACAGGAGAACCAGATGTGCGCCGACATGATAGACCTGAAGAAGGCAAGGACAAGAATCAAGGAATTAGAGGAAGAACTCAAGGCTACACGGGAAGATTATGAAGAAGAAATTGAAGTATTGGTGGAGAAGAATGACGACCTAATCAAGAAGATTGGAATATTTATGGGAGGCCCTACGTCAGTAGATGAAGACGAAGAACCCCAGGAGATTATCTCGGAAGACTACATCATCATCGACGGCACCGACTCGGAACTAGATAGTAGCGATGATGACTATGTTGATGAAGCCGGAGCAGATATTATGGAGTCAACGACCGTAGAATATTTCTAGTAGACCACCTCATTAGTAGTAGTAGTCCACCATGTAAATATAGTAGTCCGAGCACTTTTGCGATAGTTAGGTCGATTGCATGCCTTTGTTTGATTGATTGAAGTGAATTGTTTGTTTTGCCTCATGTGCATATGGGTAGTGTTTTCTCTTTAGACCCCCTCTATTCTTATATCTCATATTTTCTAAACCCTAAGATGCCTCCGAGACGTGACCCCGGTTTTGCCTTTCCACCGGAGCTCACCTAGTTGATCCAGCAGCAAAACACATTGATGCAGTTGCTAGTCCAGAATCAGAATCAGGGGAACAATAACAACAACCCACCACCACCACCACCTCGTGACCACTTAGCCCGTTTTCTTAGGCTGAATCCGCCGGTGTTTTCCAGTAGCACCAAGCCGATAGTAGCAGATGATTGGCTCCGCAAGACAGCTAGGGAGTTGACCACAGCAGGATGCACGGATGCGGAGAAGGTGAAGTTTGCCGCACATCGGTTAGAAGGACCCGCGGCATCATGGTGGGAGAATTTCACAGCCACTTTCCCAGTTGACACTGTCACATGGGACCATTTTCAGCAGGCTTTTCGTACTGCCCATGTTTCAGCAGGAGCTATGGCCATGAAGAAGCGTGAGTTTCACAACTTGCGCCAAGGAGGAAGGACAGTTGGCCACTATGTGGAGGAATTTAGTAAGTTAGCACGTTATGCCCCAGATGACGTCGCTACGGATGCAGCTAAGCAGGAGAAGTTTCTGGAAGGACTGAATGATGAGTTGAGCATGCAGTTGATGGTAGCAACCTTCAACAACTACCAGGAGTTGGTAGATCGTGCTCTTATGATTGAAGGGATGCAGAAGCAAATTGAGAATTGCAAGAGGAAGTATGGACAAGGAAAGTACAATTCAGGAGCTCAGTAGAAGCCACGTTTTACCCCTAGACCGGGAGGACATTTTCAGCATACCCATGGAGGAGGTAGCTCGCACAATCGCAATGGCACCAAGAATGGTAATGGCAATGGAGGAAGCAACGGCCAGAATCGCACCAACCCCTCAACCCCAGCCAAGAAGGACTTGAGCCAAGTCACTTGCTTTAAGTGTTCGAAGACAGGACATTATGCAAATGAATGTCCTGAATTGCAAAATGGAAAGAGCAATGGAAGTTCTGGGAAGAAGCCGAACCCTTTTAACAGGGGACAAGTGAACCACGCTAGCGTGGAGGAGGTTGAAGCTCAGCCCGATGCAGTAATAGGTAAGTTTTTGGTTAAGTCATTTACTGTACTCGTTCTTTTTGATACTGGTGCATCGCATTCATACATCTCAAGGGGATTTGTGGATATGTATAACCTACCAACCCAAGCCCTTAGGTCACCCATGTTAGTAACCTCGCCCGGAGCAGAGTATGTGGCTAGTCTATGGTGTGATCGGTTACCATTAAGGATTGGTAAGTATGTTTTTTCCCTCAGACCTAATAGTATTGGAATCTCAAGGATTGGATGTGATATTAGGCATGGATTGGTTATCAAAGTATGAAGGGAACATTGAATGTGCTAGTAAGTCAATTTTGCTTACCACCCCAGAAGGGAGAAGGATCAAGTATGTATCCCGGCATGAGCCAAAGAGGACTCAAGTAAATTGCCTAACAGGAGTTGTGCAGGAGGAAGTACTAGTGGTAAGGGATTTTCCCTGATGTATTTCCAGAGTAGTTGCCAGGCATGCCACCGGATAGAGATATTGAGTTTTTGATTGAGCTATTGCCAGGTACAGGGCCAATATCAAAGAGACCATATAGGATGCCAGCAAAGGATTTGGTGGAAGTTAAGAAGCAGATTAAGGAGTTACTGGATAAGGGATATATTCGCCCAAGTTCTTCGCCTTGGGGATCGCCAGTACTTCTAGTGGAGAAGAAGGATGGATCCTTAAGGATGGTTGTTGATTATCGAGGATTGAATGAAGTAACGATCAAGAACAAGTACCCACTACCTATGATCAACGATCTGTTTGATCGATTGCAAGGAGCTAAGGTATTTTCCAAGATCGATCTGCGATCAGGATACCACCAGTTGAAGATTCGAGAACAGGATATTCCTAAGATAGCTTTTACCACCAGGTATGGGCTGTATGAGTATACCGTTATGTCATTTGGTCTGACTAACGCACCTGCCTATTTTATGAACATGATGAACAAAGTGTTTATGGAGTTTTTGGATAAGTTCATCGTAGTGTTCATTGATGATATCCTGGTTTATTCGAAGAATGAAGAGGAACATAAGGAGCATTTGCGTTTGGTACTTGGAAAGCTTAGAGAACATCAATTATATGCCAAGTTCAGCAAATGTGAGTTTTGGTTGAAGGAAGTAGGATTCCTCGGACACATTATATCTGGAGAAGGTATAGCAGTAGATCCCGCTAAAGTTGAAACTGTGACCAAGTGGGAAGCCCCAACAACAGTTGGAGAGATCCGGAGTTTTCTTGGACTCACAGGATACTACCGGAGATTTATTGAGAATTTCTCAAAGATTGCGAAGCCTATGACTGAGTTGTTGAAGAAGGATACCAAGTTCATATGGACAGAGGAATGTGAGGCTAGTTTCCAGGAGTTGAAGAAACGCTTAGTTACCTCACCAGTGTTGATTTTGCCAGACCAGACCAAGGATTATGAGGTGTATTGCGACGCTTCACGTCGAGGACTTGGAGCAGTGCTTATGCAGGAAGGGAGAGTTGTTTCATATGCCTCAAGACAACTGAAACCTCATGAGTTGAATTATGCCACGCATGATTTGGATTTAGCAGCTATAGTGCATGCATTGAAATGGAGACATTTCCTCATTGGAAATCATTGTGAGGTGTACACGCATCATAAGAGTTTGAAGTACATTTTCACACAGAAGGAGTTGAATCTCATACAAAGGAGATGGTTGGAGCTTATCAAGGATGATGATATGAAATTGCATTATCATCCCGGAAAGGCTAATGTAGTAGCTGACGCATTAAGCCGTAAGAGCCATGTCAATACATTAATGACGGGAGAAATACCCACGGAGTTAGCAGAAAATCTTCATGAACTATGTTTGGAAATAGTTCTGAGAGGCTATGTAGCAGCATTGGAGATTCAGTCAACCTTGATGGATAAAATCAGAGAAGCTCAGAAAGCTGACAAAGAGATTGCCGCTATAAAGGAGAAACTGAGCAATGGAAAAGCTAAAGGATTTCGTGAGGATGAGCACGACACCCTATGGTTTGAAGACCGCGTTTACGTGCCCAGTGACCCGGAGTTCAGGAAGTTGATACTGCAAGAGGCACATGACTCACCGTATTCAATTCACCCAGGAAATACCAAGATGTATTTGGATTTGAAGGATATTTTCTGGTGGGCCGGAATGAAGAAGGATATTGCGGAGTATGTAGCAGTTTGTGATGTATGCCAGAGAGTAAAGGCAGAGCATCAGAAGCCAGCAGGATTGTTACAACCATTGCTGATACCCGAATGGAAGTGGGATAAGCTAGGCATGGATTTTATCACGGGATTGCCCAGGACTCGTTCAGGCTATGACTCGATTTGGGATGTAGTTGATCGATTGACGAAAGTAGCTCATTTCATCCCAGTAAAGACCACTTATACCAGTGCTAAGTTGGCAAAGATATACATGACCAGAATAGTATGTCTGCATGGAGTTCCGAAGAGTATCGTATCAGATAGAGGAACCCAGTTTACCTCAAAGTTCTGGAAGCAGTTGCATGAAACTTCGGGTACCAGGGTAGAATTCAGTACAGCTTTTCACAGACAGATGGACAGACCGAGAGAGTCAATCAGATTTTGGAGGATATGCTGAGAGCTTGTGCACTAGATTATGGATCTAGTTGGGACGATAATTTGCCATATGCAGAGTTCTCTTACAACAACAGTTATCAAACCAGTTTAAAGATGGCCCCTTTCGAAGCTTTGTACGGAAGGAGGTGCAGGATACCGCTGTCATGGGACGAAGTTGGAGACCGCCAGTTGTTTGGACCTGACTTGATTAAAGAGTCTGAACAGAAGGTGAAGTTGATTCGTGATAGGCTCAAGGTAGCTCAGTCCAGACAGAAGAGTTATGCGGATTCTAAACGCAAGGATATTGTTTACGAAGTCGGAGATAGAGCTTATCTTCGAGTATCTCCACTTCGTGGAACAAAGCGTTTTGGAGTAAAAGGGAAGTTAGCACCACGATTTGTAGGACCATATCGAGTTTTGGAGCATATGGGAGAAGTGGCCTACAAGTTGGAATTGCCCGAAGGATTGTCAGGAGTACATGATGTGTTCCACGTTTCTCAGTTAAAGAAATGTCACGCGGAGATGGCTGATATACCGTTGAGAGACACAGTGCCTTTGGAAACTATTCAGTTGGATAACGATTTGACCTACGAGGAGAAACCAGTCAAGATTCTCGAGTTTGCCAGCTGAGTCACTCGCAGCAAGGTTATCAAGTTTTGCAAAGTTCAGTGGAGTCACCACACAGAGGATGAAGCCACCTGGGAGCGAGAGGAAGACTTGCTCAAAGACCACCCTCACCTATTTTCTAGCCAACCCAAATCTCGAGGGCGAGATTCATCTTAAGGGGGGTAGGTTTGTAACATCCCAAATTTTCAATTTGGAATGTTATACATTAGATCATCACTTCATATCATATTTTATTTTGCATTTTGGTTGATCCTAGAAATTCTACGCAACTCAATGACCTACGGAGAGAGTTGGGGATTTCGTTATTTTCATATTTGAGTTTTCTCAAATTTTGAGAATAGGATCATTTGATTTTAATTATTTTATCGTCAATTATTTCTATTACAAAAATATGAGAGAGGGAATAAAATGACTTTCCCAAAATAAAGAAATATTGAGGATTTAATAATAAAATCAAATAAGATTTTATTTCGGAGCTTTTCGGTGTTTTATTTGAATTTAGGAAAAAAGTGCGTTTTTCAAAATTGCATTTAGGTCCCAAATAAATGTTCACCTTGTGTGGCTTGATTTTAGAAGCCCGTTAAAATTTATTTAGGAATTTTTGGAGTCCGTTTAGTATTTCTTTTTATTTTTCTTCCGAGCAGAATATTAAAAAAAACGAACCAACTAAACGGGCCGTGTCCGACCTGGACACCGACCGGGAGGCCTTTATAAGCCGAGGCCCGACCCCGGGGGAAACCCTAAAGCGCCCTAAGCCGCCGCCGCCGCCGACGTCCGCCGCCGCCGCCGTCGGATCTCGCCGCCGATGTTCATCGCGCCTCGTTTTCCGTGCTTAAAAAAAGAAAGAAAAAGTCGGCGTTCGTCGTTTTTCTTTTTCTCGGATTAAATCCGCGATTTTTCTGATCGCGATTCCTGATCCGATTTTCGTTTTAGTTTAACTTTTCGCTCGTTTATCGGAATCAGGCGATTCAAGCGCCTAGGGATTCGTCTCAAAACCCTCTATCCGTTTAACCAACTTAAACAAGATTTTGCTACTATAAAATTTTCCCTAGATCCAGATTATTAGAATGAAGTTGTTTTCTTTCGCCATTTGACTTTCGTTGCTTCGTTCAATTTGATTCTTTTTGCTAACCGGAGTTCTTAAGTTGAACCTTCTGGTTAGATGTCTTATTTGAGTTTTACCTATGCATTAGATGAGTACTTATTGTATGCTTGTTTGTTTGTTTGCGATAGAGTACCCGGAGTGCGCCGCCTGTTACTTCGAATCGTTAGGTTTCGCGGATCATCAGCAAGGCAAGTAACACTTTGATCATACCTTTTCTACTACCCAGTTTTATTGCATTAGATCAATCCTCACACATTGCATGATTAGGATCTAATTAAATAATGGTATGGGAAGTAGATGAGGTAGTACCTATTACCTGTTTATTATCAAACCTTTGGGAGTTACTTCTACGTTTGCTTATTATACCATGCTATGCTAGTAGACGTGGATTGGGTGAGTGATATCCATGACAGATGTGAGTTTGTTAATTAATGGTTTATCTAATGTGGCAACTTAAACACACATCTGGGTGGATTGAGGCACCTGGGTATTCCAGGACTTTCCTGTTTTCTTTTGGACTGCCACCTAGGCTCAAAGGGATCATGAGACTATTCATACAAGAAACTTCCGTGTGCATCCACAAGCTATTATGGGCTCTAGCATAGTTGACTAAGTCGTGCGAACTCTTACAGTGGTAGACTAGCAGATGTAGGGGATTTAGGTGGTACGGTCTACCCGATCATAAGGTGCTAGCGCTTATGAAAGACTATGTCTCGGTCATCCGTCTTCTCAAACACCCTATAGTGCGAGAAAACAAACGGAGGCGGTCGAGTCTTGTGGGGAAAAGTGCGCAAACCTCTGCAGAGTGTAATAAACTAATCATGGTTAGCCGTGTCCCCGGTTATGGACATCTTAAGTATCTGGTACCTGGATTTTCATGTGAATCTCAACATGTTACTCTAAATTAATTTTGTTGGGTTAATTTTAACGATGATGTTTAATTGGGATTGAGGATGCTGTCAACCATTCTCAATGTTTAACAACCACCATGATAGTAATTAAATTTTATTCCTTTGAAGTAGGGAAAAATTGGCTTTACGCAAAACTGTAACCATAGAGCCTTTCACCAGCCAAATATGCATATAGTATAGCTGTTTCATTCAATTGCTCTCTATGTGTTACCTTGCCAGCATATTCCATGTGCTGACCCGTTTTCGGGCTGCAACGTTAATGTTGCAGACTTTTCAGACGATGATTAAGGAGTTTTTAGGTCGTGGTTCTATACTCAGTGATGCCGTTGGAGTTGATGGACTCACTTATCTTCCAAGCCTTCCGTTGTTATCGTTATTAGATGGCCTTAAGCCATATTTATTGTAATAAGTTCTCTTTTGAGACACTCGATGTAATAAGTGTGTGATTGCTACTCTGCTATAAATCATCCGAGTACTGTGTGGTGTCAGCATTACTGATCCAGGGATGACACCGGAGCACAGAGATCAGACTGTTTGAGGTCTGGTCGATACATGATGTCTAGTGTGCATGGTACAATAACCTCACTAGCCTTTTTTTACAATGTTTGAAGAAAATTCTACTTGGTATGTTGGGGAGGCTGGGAGGAGGATCCTTGCATCGTTGAAAAACAATATAATTGTGAATTTTTGTTGTACGACGATAGGAACTTTGTTTACAAGTTAAGCTTGTGCTGTTCATTCATGGTTACAACTACAGTAATATTTGTTATTTTTATGCAGTGTGCAATGCATTTAGAATTCGCCAAATTACTATTGCAATTTCCTAGAGAAAGTCCACATTACTCAACTCGTGTAGATGAATTTCTGGAGTTCACATATAGAGATATACCAACAGATACAATGGCTAATATCCTCCCTCTGTCACTTCTTGCATCATGTCAATGCATTGTGTGTTAACAGTTAATTTGTGTTTTTTGTCTGTAGATTCAAAAGTTAAACGGATAATTATATGGGTGCGTGGCAAGTATACTGCAGTGACGATGATGATGGTGATGATGAAGATGATGGAGGCTTTCAGTTTTGGTTAAGTTGTAGGGATGATGTTCCCCGGTTTAGTTTTAGATAAGTTGTACGGATGTTGATGTATGCTTTCAGTTTAAGTTTCAGTGTCAAGAAAACATTTAGATTACGCATCACATTTCTATGATGTTCCTCGTATAATATCAACTATTGTAATCCAATAGATTTATCAAATATATAATTTCTTCCTATTGTGAGTATATTCTTTTGTTTTCTGTTCACTTGAAATACATAATTATCACTATTACATGGAGAGTTAATTTAATTGTTGGCAATATATTCACATTATATATACGAACACATGAAGCGTTGCAAATTCTTCGTTGCCAAGCAATTGGATCTTGATTCCTGTGCATTAAGCGCCAACGTATATAAGTGTTGCGCAAGTGTGTCTTATGTGTTGCATTCTTTCAACGGTCCCTTTTACCAACGGCAGTATAAGCGTTGCACTATGCGCTAGCAACACTGGATAAGGCTACGCATCCCAAACCGTTGGTAAATACACTAACAACGGATATATGGACAGTTAGATACGGAAAAAGCATTGCTATAAGGGGGGTCATGTTGTAGTGGCACAAGTGCTCCCTGGGTGATTTTGATAATTAATGACAACATATATCTTGTTGTACTAATACTTTTTCCTAGTATGTTTCGGACAAGTTCAACAAATTAAGTGGCATGGACTAAAGGATGTGGAACCCCTTCAAGATGCTAAGGACAAAGGATTAGCTCAAGCTTCAAGATTAAGACTCTACATTTTCTATTTTAGTGATCCGAGATCACATTGAGTCTATAGGAAAAGCCAATACTATCAAGAGGGGATGAGGTGTTGCTTAATGGCTTGCTTGCTCAAAGTGCTTAGTGATATGCTCCAAAACCCTGAACTATCTTCCCACATCCACATATGACCTAAACCAGAAGTCAAACTCGGCCCCACCGATTCTTTCTATCCGGAGCCACCGAGTTCAGTTGACATAGCCATTGCCAGAAACCCTAATCAGTTAGGTCTCACTGATAGGATCTCGGTCTCACCGAGATGGGCTTGCAAACTCTCTGTTACCTACTGCAATATTTTCGGTCCCACCGAGATATGCAATCGGCCCCACCGAGTTTGCTTGGCCAACTCTCTGTTTCACTTATTACCCAAATCGGTCCCACCGAGTTTGAGTAATCGGTCAAACCGAGTTTTGAATTTACCCTAACCCTAGCACATCGGTCCCACCGAGTTGATCCAGTCAGTCCCACCGAAAACCCTAACGGTCGCTAGATTTGCTCAATCGGTCCGACCGAGTTTCTCAATTCGGTCACACTGAGATTGGTAGATTATGTGTAACGGTTAATTTTTGTGTGGAGGCTATATATACCCCTCCACCCACTCTTCATTCGTGGAGAAAGCCATCAGAACATACCTACACTTCCAATACACATTTTCTGAGAGAGAACCACCTACTCATGTGCTGAGGCCAAGATATTCCATTCCCACCATATGAATCTTGATCTCTAGCCTTCCCCAAGTTGCTTTCCACTCAAATCTTCTTTCCACCAAATCCATATCCTGTGCGAGAGAGTTGAGTGTTGGGGAGACTATCATGTGAAGCACGAGAGCAAGGAGTTCATCATCAACACACCATTTGTTACTTCTTGGAGAGTGGTGTCTCCTAGATTGGCTAGGTGTCACTTGGGAGCCTCCGACAAGATTGTGGAGTTGAACCACGGAGTTTGTAAGGGCAAGGAGATCACCTACTTCGTGAAGATCTGCCGCTAGTGAGGCAAGTCCTTCGTGGGCGATGGCCATGATGGGATAGACAAGGTTGCTTCTTCGTGGACCCTTCATGGGTGGAGCCCTCCGTGGACTCACACAACCGTTACCCTTCGTGGGTTGAAGTCTCCATCAACGTGGATGTACGATAGCACCACCATTCGGAACCACGACAAAAACATCCGTGTCTCCAATTGCGTTTGAATATTCCAAACCCTTCTCCTTACATCCTTGCAAGTTGCATGCTTTACTTTCCGTTGCTCATATACTCTTTGCATGCTTGCTTGATATGTATTGTGTTTGTTAAACTTGTGCCTAAACTCCACTTCAACTTAAGAAAATAAAAAACTGCAACTTTTAGCACTTAGTGTCTAATCACCCCCCACTAGATACCTCTTCTCGATCCTTTCACTCCTCCTATTGCTTGTGCCTGTCTCGACCTCCATCTACTGCTTCTCCATCTACAACACCTCCACCTGCACCTACTGCTCCATCTGCGGTGGCTCCATCTCCATCAGAACGATGGGTAGCACTGGCACCACCCTGTCGAGCTCGTAGTCCACGCGCAGTTGGTCGCGGTTCTCGTACATGTACCAGCGTGCCCTCTATTATGGATCCAGGGAATCCCTAGCCTCCCCCATCGCCCATACGAGGTTCTCAATCAGTGGGCGGCGGAGGTTTGGCAATTAGGCGTACTGCTCATGCATGGTTGGCGGCCGCACTCACTGCACGTGCATGATTTTTGAGGATTGCAATGCTGTTGTACTAGGTGCTCACCTCAACCGCATAGGAGAGCGTGGTTTTATCGCCGTCGAAGTTCTCCTGCAGTGCCTGGTCCCATCCGAGGCCAAATACCATGGCGCGATAGAGGGTTTCTTTGGTTTGGGTGGGAACGAGGAAGTTGGATGGAGAGGAGCGATGGAGAGTGGTGGTTATCTGTGGAAGGAGGGTGAATGTGAATGAATGCATTGTATGTGTGGAGACTGGGGTTTTCTGGAGAAACCGAACAGGCGCAGTCAATCGATCGAACTACCTTTGTGTTTTTTTCCTGAGAAGAATCGAACAAGCAGAGCACGACCCAGCAGCCCAGTAAATAGAAATTATCAAACGCGCCCGACCAAGCCTAGCAAACGATCGAACGCGCCCAGCCCAGCAAACATCGCCCAACCCAGCCCAACAGCTTCGTCTCGAGCGAAACAAATACGACAATTAATGGCCATTAGAGGCGCGCCTTCCACCGCTGTCATCTTCGGTCGGCCACATCAAAACGCGCTTAGAAAATGGTTCAATGTTTTTTGCCAATGTCAATTATCCGGTGTGGTGCATAGTGTCATGTTTTGTAAAGTGGTGGTTTCTGAGAGCTATGACACGAAAGTGGTGGTTCTGTGCATTTTACTCGTGGAAATCTTCTAGAAGCGATACCACGCGAAGAAGGAGGTGAAGAAGGAGGACGAGTCTGGACCATCGATGGTGGTCAACCTTTCGGCATCGTCAGAGGAGGAGTCCACCTCTGATCAAGAGGAGACCCAGGCATATTGGGACTCAATCGACACCGACTATGTGTTGGACGAGTAGAGTAGTAGTGATCTTTTATGTTTGATCAAGTATTATGGTGAAGTTTTGTGTTTAAGGTTTAAATCTAACGTTTGGATGTTTGTTTGAATTCATGTATGCAATATGCTTTCAACAACAATAATTTATTTTTAGGGCATCTACTAAAGTTGGAAGTCCTTGTTGTTGTTTAAAATAGTTTTGTGTGTTGCAAAATTTACTTGAGTGACATTTTGGTGCCCTATTATAGGCCACCTATTGGAGATGCTCCAAAGGAATAAGTGTAGAAAAAAAGAACATGAAGTAGGATGAATGTACAATTGTATTCGATCTTCGGAGCATACGTTTATACTATAAGCATTATATATGTCCAAAGGGCATGGTTTCATAAGTCATGCAAGTGATGGAATTGCGCCGGATATTCAGTTATACATCATGTTCAGTAGCGGGAAAATGCATTGTATTCGAACAAGGAAGCCCTTGAACACGGTCTAATTCAAACACGATAGATACAAATACTACGCGCGCGCAATTCTGGAGCGTCAATCGAAATTGATATTTCGTTCGTGCTTACACATACACATTCGCTTGTGTGCTTCTTTCTGCATTAGTATATGGTAACATATGGCGCCTCCTTAACCCTAGCGTTTAAAGGTTTCCAAACTCGTTGCGTTTCTTTCCGCATGTAACATAGTGGGGCCTCCTTACAGTTGAAGGTTACCAAACAAGCTTTGTTCCTGACTTCCTATATAAGGGCAGCAATGTCGACGGGGAAATGCACCACACACTCTCCTAGTCTCCTTGACGGTTTCACCAGTCTTTCCCTCTCCAATCTTCATTCTCCACCCGCGAAGAAATCCTACTTACGTGCTCATGGCCTCCGCTGGCGCTGATGAGTCGAGCAACGTCATGGAGAGCGGCGGCTCCACCTACCGCCACGACGACCGCACGGGCTCTAAGTCCGGCGGTTCGGGCAGCCGTCCGTCGCCCCAGCACAAGCGTCCACGCGGCCCCGGCGATTTCCTCTTCGGACGCGTCCTATTCGTCGCCGCTAGCTCTGCAGGTCCGTCCTCTCCTCAACACCATCACCAACGCTACACTAGGCAGCACTACGATCCGGCAACGACATGGAAGCCCCAGCCTGTTGTTGAGAGCCCGGTTTTCAACAACACAACGGTGGTAAATATGATGAGGCGCATGAACTATGAGGTCGGGTCCGGCTCTGGCCTCGGCATGCACGGCCAGGGCATCACATCTCCTGTGAAGGTGGTAAAGCGGCCAGAGAGCGCTGGTTTCGGCACGGTTGGCGGCTCGGCGCCGAGGGAGAAGGATCATACGACAACGGACTTCCCAACAAGGTCCCGGAAACCTTGCCGACCAAATGGGGAGCTGACCAGTGCGCGGACGAAATCTCTCGAGCGGTCTACAACGACTGGGAGATGGGCGACGCTGACGGATCGTGGCAGCAAGGCCTGGAGTTCTGCGAGAAAATCATCACTGTCTCGCTGAAGTGCGGGAGCTGCAAGTTGGTGCCCTGGACGACGGCGAGCATATGGTGGTGGACGCGGCGGAGGTGATCATCAAGGTCGTGGCGCTGGTGCACGACAAAAATGCATCGGGAGAGCTGACGGCGGGCGACCTCATCTTGGAATTCATAAGGCTGAAGAAGTTCCCGGAGGAGTACCAGACGTACTGCCTCACAAACACGGCGGGCGTGCTCGTGGCGCCACTCGTTGGCCCGGTGCTCCAAAGGTGGCAGCCCCTTTGGGACCCGGCCATGTGGCTGGACGTGTTCGTCGTCCTAAGGAACACACTGGACGACGGGTCGGCCATGTCACCGTACGCGGAGCTCGTCGAAGACACGGTGGTTCCGGCTGTCCAGGCATTGGAGTCAAGGCCACGGACTCCGAGCGGATGCAACGCTTCCTGGCGGGAGGAGATTTAGCGGCGCGTGAGAAGGCAGCTCACCCGCCGGCCACCGTCAGCTGGCCATTCAGCCGGGCGGGGGAAATTCTGAACTTCGAATTATTTTTATGATTACACATATAACTTAGTAGTGTAATTTTGTGTGTGGGTTTATGTTATTTCTTGAGAAAAAATAGAGACATGAATGATCGAGACATCTTATTTACTTCAAAAGTCTGCCACTAATGTATGCGTGTGTGGTCAAATCTCAAATGCAAAACACATATTTTCTCTATCAAACTGCAGAATCAAGTTTGAGTACAGATTTTTCTTATGCAAAGTTTTCTTCATTATAGGCATGTATAGCTCAAATCTCAGACCTTGCATACACATTTCAGAAGAAAATGTAAGGCACCAAACAATGCAATGAACTCCCTCCAGAGCAAGTATTATAGACAAAAAATAGCAGAAAGCAAAAGAGATCGACGCAAGAACCACAGCGAGTCTTGTGATCCCAACTCTAAAGTAACACTTCCACATCACTGCTATACACAATCCTCACATATGTATAATACTATTACATGCAAGTTGTGCTGGGGCTGGAGATTTAGCGGCGCGTGAGAAGGCAGCTCATGACTGGCCGTGATAAAGTTGTTCTGGACATGGGAAATTATGCAAAACTATACTTTTTAACTCCGAATTCTTTTTATGATTATTATACATGTGTGTGGGTATATGTTATTTCTTGAGAAAAAATAGCTAGAGACATATCTGCAAACTTCTGAACTTCAAATTCTTTTTATATGATTGTACATATAGTATATTTTTTGTGTGTGTGTGTGTGGGGGGGGGGGGGGGGGAGGGTATGTGTTATTTGTTGAGAAAAAACAGCGACATGATCCATGATCGACACATCTTGGTCACTGCAAAAGTCTGCAAACTTGGTGAATTAGCTTGCATCGTAATACGTGTGGCGTGTGGCTGCTAATCCTAGAGATTAGCATTGTAATGGTCGAAAGCCGTTGTACCCGACTTCTTTACCACTTCTTAATGCAAATGCGTCTGTCTATTCTAGAGGAAAGAAAAAAAAAACTGCAATAATGAATGGTCAAATATCCAGGCAAAAAAAAGTGTGGTCAAATGCAAAACACATAAGTTCTCTCTGTTAAACTGCAATCTCAAGTTTTAGTATAGATTATACCTGTGCAAAGTTTTCTTCATTACAACTTACAAGGCATGTACTGCTTAAATATGAGAGTTTGCATACACATTTCAGAAGAAAATGTACGGCACCAAGCAATAAAATTCCTTCCAGAGTGAGACTCATCGACATGAAATAGCAGAAAACGACATCCACATGAGCTGAACTCAGTTGATATCATTTACCACGGGATATTATTAACCATGTCGCAAATACCACCACAAGGGTTGCGAAACGTTTTTGCCAATATGATCCTGACTCTAAAGTAACACCGGTGTCATTCCACATTCATATCCACATCCAGATATCACTGATATACCATCACTCAAAATTATTAATATTACATTATTCTCAAAAAAATGACATTACTATTTACATTTTGTTGCTTGCTTTATCGAATGTATACAGCTTCATAATCATTACTCTATGCAAACAAGATCAGTCTCATGCTCATGACCTATTTGGATCGAAACCAGTCCGCTGATTTTCTCTGAAACATATAAACAAGTTGGAGCAGTCTTCATTACATGTATTAAGTAGAAAGAAACACTAGGCCAGGGGGCGCACCCCAGGGGGGTGGGCGCGCCCTCCACCCTTGTGGCCAACTGGTGAGGCCCCCTGGTGTGTTCTTTGCACCAGAAATTCTTAAATATTATATAAAAATCATATAAAAAATCATATCAAATTTTCAGGGCATTTACAGAACTTTTATTTTTGGGACATTTTTTTATTGCATGGATAATTCAGAAAACACACAGAAAATACTATTTTTGCTTTATTTAAACTAAATAACAGAAAGTAAAAGATGGGTACAGAGAGTTGTGCCTTCTAAATTCATCCATCTCATGCCCATCAAAAGGAATCCATTAAAAATGTTGGTCAAGTCTTATTACTAAACATCTTTCGAGTGACATGAAACCAGAGAACTTTCGAATAACACTAGGTTACCTCAACGGGGATATGCATGTCCCCAACAATAAGAATATCATATTTCTTTTTGGTAGTAGAAAGACGGAATTCAAAATCTCTAATAGTAATAGTTCAAAAAATTCTAATAGAATTGATACTATGAAAATGAGGTTGTTTCTTCGAAAAGTGTACCGTATGCTCATTATCATTAACATGAAAAGTGACATTGCCATTGTTGCAATCAATAACAGTCCCTGCAGTATTCAAAAAGGGTCTACCAAGAATGATCGACATACTGTCGTTCTCGGTAATATCAAGAATAACAAAGTCCGTTAAGATAGTAATGTTCGCAACCACAACAGGCACGTCCTCACAAATATTGATGGGTATAGCAGTTGGTTTATCAACCATTTGCAAAGAAATTTCAGTAGGTGTCAACTTATTCAATTCAAGTCTACGATACAAAGAGAAAGGCATAATACTAACACCGGCTCCAAGATCACATAAGGCAGTTTTAACATAGTTTCTTTTAATGGAGCATGGTATAGTTGGTACTCCTAGATCTTCAAGTTTCTTTGGTATTCCACCCTTAAAAGTGTAATTAGCAAACATGGTGGACATCTCATCTTCCGGTATCTTTCTTTTATTAGTAACAATTTATTTCATGTACTTAGCATAGGGAGGCATTTTGAGCATATCAGTCAAATGCATACGCAAAAAGATAGGTCTAATCATTTCAGCAAAGCGCTCAAAATCCTCATCATCATTTTTCTTGGATGGCTTAGGATGAAAGGGCATGGGTTTCTGACCCCATGGTTCTCTTTCTTTACCATGGCTCCTAGCAACAAAGTCTCTCTTATCATAACGTTGATTCTTTGATTGTGGGTTATCAAGATCAACAACGGGTTTAGTCTCTACATCATTATCATTACTAGGTTGAGCACCAACATGAACATCATCATTAACATTAGCACTAGGTTGATGTTCATTACCAGATTGTGTCAGCATCAGAAATAGAAATATCATTGGGATTCTCAGATGTGTCTATAACAGGTTCACTAGAAGCATGCAAAGTCCTATCAGTTTTCCTTTTCCTATTAGTACGAGGACTAGGTGCATCAGTATTAGTTCTCTGCGAATCCTTCTCAATTCTCTTAAGATGGCCCTCAGGATACAACGGTTCCTAGGTTATCATTATTCTTATTATTCAACTCACTAAGCAAATCATCTTGAGCCTTAAGTACTTGTCTACTTGAGTTGTAACCATGGAAGCATGTTTAGTAATAAGCTTAAGATCATTAACAGTTCTATTCATATAATCACCCAAGTGGTCAAGCATGTAGGCATTATGTTTCAATTCTCTACTAACATAAGCATTGAAGTTTTATTGTTTAACAATAAAATTATCAAACTCATCAAAGCATTGTCTAGCAGACTTATTATGAGGAATATGATCACCTTCATCAAATCCACGGAGAGAGTTTACCTCTACTACCTATGTCGGGTTATCAAGACCATGTATTTCTTCAATAGGCCGTAAATTTTTAACATCTTCAGCTTTAATACCTTTTTCTTTCATAGATTTCTTTGCCTCTTGCATATCTTCAGGACTGAGAAATAGAATACCCCTTTTCTTCGGAATTGGCTTCAGAATTGGTTCAAGAAGTTTTCAATAATTTTCATTACTCAATATATTATTCAATAGCAATTCAGCTTGCTCAATAGTTCTTTCCCTGAAAACACAACCAACACAACTATCCAGGTGGTCTCTGGAAGCATCAGTTAGTCCATTATAAAAGATATCAAGTATTTCATTTTTCTTGAGAGGATTATCAGGCAAAGCATTAAGCAATCGGAGAAGCCTCCCTCAAGCTTGTGGGAGACTCACCTCTTCAATTTGCACAAAATTAAATATTTCCTTTAAAGCAGCTTGTTTCTTATGAGCGGGGAAATATTTTGCACAAAAGTAGTAAAGCATATCCTTTGCCTGCTTGCTAAAGGGGTCCAACCAGCGACATTGCACTAGCCAGATCGGTCAAGGACTTGGTTCTTCGGGGTTGGGGGAACTTTGGACCCAGAAACAGGGAAGTGTGTTTGGACGAAAGAGCAACTAGCAATACCCATCCGTAAGCTTCAGAAAGCAATCAAGGCAGCACAGGAAGGGATGTTAATTCTCGACAGAGAGAAGGATTAGTGACAGAGGCCCTCGGGAATCCTGAACACCCTAGATGAACACGAGGCACATTAGGCTCCATTCTGTGGGGGCATGGGTTTCCTGACAGCGGTGGTTATAAAAGCCGAGAGAGAAAGAAGAAAGAGAATGCAACCGAAATGCAGAAGCTCAGTGCAAGATTCGCGAAACTGGAGGAACTTGAGAGCTAGCGAGCTACCGGCCAACCATCTCAGCGGCACGAAGATCCTTCCTTCGATGCTGCCATAGAAGCTACCCCACCATCTCAGCAGAGAAGGAGCGTGGCTTCCACGGAGCTGGTTCAGCCTAATTTTACGGCTCCTCGCTACCCCGTGGATAGTATCACGGATGCTGAACATTATGTGCTAATGGCGAAATGCCATAACCTGACCTTGAAGGTGGTGCTCGGCTCTGTTGTACCTCCTCGACTGAGGGAACTTTCCATTGTCGTCCGATTCCACATGGCTATATGATAACCCACAAGTATAGGGGATCACAACAGTTTTGGAGGGTAGAGTATTCAACCCAAATTTATTGATTCGACACAAGGGGAGCCAAAGAATATTCTTGAGTATTAGCAGCTGAGTTGTCAATTCAACCACACTAGAAAGACTTAATATCTACAGCAAAGTATTTAGTAGCAAAGTAGTATGGAAGTAGCGGTAACGGTGGCAAAAGTAATAGTAGCAGTTTTGTAGCAATCGAAACAGTGGCAACGAAAAAGTAACAAAGAAAAGATCAATATGTGAAAAGCTCGTAGGAAATGGATCAATGTTGGATAATTATGTCGGATGGAATTCATCATGCGACGGTTATAACATATGGTGACACAGAACTAGCTCCAGTTCATCAATATAATGTAGGCATGTATCCCGAATATAGTCATATGTGCTTATGGAAAAGAACTTGCATGACATCTTTTATCCTACCCTCCCGTGGCAGCGGGGTCCTATTGAAAACTAAGGGATATTAAGGCCACCTTTTAATAGAGTACCGGACCAAAGCATTAGCACTTAGTGAATACATGAACTTCTCAAACTACGGTCATCACCGGGAGTGGTCCCGACTATTGTCATTCCGGCATTGCCGGATCATAACACATAGTAGGTGACTATAACTTGCAATATTGGATCAAGAACACAACTATATTCATGAGAACATAATAGGTTATGATCTGAAATCATGGCACTCGGGCCCTGGTGACAAGTATTAGGCATAGCAAAGTCATAGCAACATCAATCTTAGAACATATATAGTGGATACTAGGGATCAAACCCTAACAAAACTAACTCGATTACATGGTAAATCTCATCCAACCCATCACGGTCCGGGAAGCCTACAATGGAATTACTCACGCACGGCGGTGAGCATCATGAAATTGGTGATGGAGGATGGTTGATGATGACGATGGCGACGGATTCCCCTCTCCGGAGCCCCGAACAGACTCCAAATCTGCCCTTCCGAGGAAGAACATGGCTTGGCGGCGTCTCCGTATCGTAAAAACAGATGAATCCTTCTCTCAGACTTTTTTCTCCCCATAGTGATATATCTGGGTTAGTTCCATTCAAATCATGCGAATTAGAGTCCAAAACAAGGGCAAAAATGTTTGGAAAGTAGATACGTTGGAGACGTATCACTATGCTATTGTGACGGTGGATGAAATAAATGGAGGGATTTGAGGAGCTGGAGCTTTACTACCCTACAGGTGAAGGAGAGATTCATCTGGAAAATTCTTTATGGAGTAGCTGTGTATGGAGAAAGGAGTACATCAAGCTTCCAAACTGGACTCTGCCTCCTCCTCCTCCGACACCTCCGGCACGTCAGCCGGATGAGGCCCCTCAGCAGAGTCATCTTCCGCCTCAGCTGTCTCCGGCGTGTCAGCGGACTCCGCCTACTCCTCCTCCGCCGCCTCCTCCGTCGCGTCAGCGCACTCCGCCTCCTCAGATGTGTCAGCGGACTCCACCGCCTCAGCAACGGCGGAAGAGAGACGTCGTCGCTCCAGCGGCTAGCAGTACCAGAGGCGGAAAGAAATTCAAATTTGGTCCAAGCTTCAAGGCTCCTGCAAAGTTACCATATGAGAGGACTGACGAGGAAAACGAGGAAATCAGTGCTACTTAAGTGCAGGCCCATTTTGAACGGAAACGTCCACCTCCGGAGGAAACCGTAGATCCACTGAAAGCAAAGCGCACTCTGGATGCCCTTAAGCGACCACCACAGCCTCCGCCACAATCCAACAATGATCGTTGTATTGGAAGGACAAATGATGAAGCGCGACAGCCGGGAAGTACTACCAGAACTGCAAGATTAGAAGCAAAACGAAGAAGTGGGAAAACAATTCCCCAGCTTGGCTTACAGGAGAAGCAATCGTTCCCCCCGCTCAAGGTGTCTAGCAATATCGCTAATCATCTGGGGCTACTGCCCGGTACCACTCTTGGTGATTACGTGGACGATGATGTATAGTTTGAAATGGTTGAGGTAGTAGAGATATTTAGATACGAGCATGTGAAGCCTCTCCTGATATCAAGTAATCATTTTGTTTGCCTGGCAGGGTTTGGAAAAAGTTCACCGGAACGGTTCCGGGTCTACAGAAGGAGCTATGATTTACACACCCCAAAGTAAGTAGTACTAGCTAGTTCCGCGCATCTCTCATTGATTCTAGTTTCATCAATACCATTTATCATGCTTGATTATCAGTTTGATTGAACTCTATTCTCATCAAGTGCTTGTGGCAGGAAGGCAGCAATAATTTATGTGGATACTATGTTTGCGAGTTCATTCGCCACTCGACCTCTGAGCGGGGCTACTCTGATAAACAATATGAAGTACATAAACAATATTCACAATTTTATTTTATTACCATCAATTGTGTTGAGTTTCATTCATATATATGTATTGACCCCCTTCTTGAAATTAGATGCGGAATGAACTCCTACCACATGATCGCATACGAGCAATTGAAGAAGAATTAGCGGGATTCTTTCTTGACCACGTCATACATGAAAAGGGAGAATACCATGTGGAAATTCAAATGGATTTTCGGTATATGATGTCAGGGATCGTAGAGATGTTATATTGTATATATGTAGTAGAGTCGGATAGATATATGAAAACTTGTTGTTCGACCAAGCACGGAGAAAGAGAGGTCACTTCTCTCTATATATGTTCATGATCATGATGTTGTGTAATTAATGGTTCCTTCATTTGATTACTAGCTACCATTGAGTTCTCTCTATATGTAGTAGCTACCGTCGACCAAGCACGGAGAAAGAGAGGTCACTTCTCTCTATATGTAGTAGCTATAACTAACACAATATGAAACACCTAAACCCTCCAAAACCCGTAAACTCTCCAAAACCCCTAAATCCCCCTTTAAAAAAACCCAGCGCCTGGGAGCTGCTGACGCATGGCTGCCTTTTAGTCCAGGTCGGTGTTACCAACCGGGACTAAAGGTCCGCCTCCTTGGGTGCCCCACAGCGGCCATGTGAAGCTCCTTTCACTACTAGGGAAAACCCTATACACAGAATCTTAGCAGCAGCGTGGCTCAAAAAGGAGCGCTGCTGCTAATTAGCAGTAGCGCGGGTGTAGAAAACCCGCTACTGACAAGTTCTTAGCAGTAGCGCGCTCGGCGTAACCCGCGCTGCTACAAATATCGACCGACAGTGCCCACCCAACTCCATTTAGCAGCAGCGCGGTGCCGCGAGCCGCGCTGCTGCTATAGCTGTAGCAGTAGCGCGGTTTTTCTGAGGTCGCTGCTGCTAATTTTCAAATCGGGCACACTTTTGGTCCCAGTTAGCAGTAGCGCTTGTACCGAAAGCGCGCTGCTGCTACTTTCTTAGCAGCAGCGCGTTTTACATACCGCGCTACTGCTAATCCGCACCCACCACCTTTCCTCCACCCGTCCTCCCCTCCCCCTCTTCTCCCTTTCCCCTACGCGCGGAGGCCCAAATCCAAACCCACACTCTTCTGATTCCCCTTCTCCTCCCACTCGCCATTCCCTTCCTCGCCCAGCACCACTGCCGGCCTCGCACCTCGGCGCCACTCACAAATCCGGTGACCTCCTCTCGTAGACCCCTCCCCTCCCCCTCCATCCTCCTCCTTCTCCGCTATTGGAAGCAGAGGGAAACCAGCAGAGCGTCGTCCATATGGCGGCGGCCAGATCCATGCATGGACACAACCACTTGGACCTCCTCGCCAGGTCAAAGGTCCCACGACAAGCAGCAGCAGGCCCCCGAGCTCCATCTAGGGTTTCGGGCATCGGCACCAACTCCGGCGGCCACCGGTGAGTTACTCCTCCTACTGCTCTCTATCTCTCTCTTCCCTTTCTAATAATTTTCTCTTCTTTTGTAGCAGCAGTAGACGAGAGCTGCGGGCACAAGTTGGGTGGGGAAGCACCATCACCACGAACAACTTTATCCCCTCCAGGACTAGTAGTTGCCATGAATGGAGAGGACGATGACGCCGAGCAGAAGCAGCCGCCATGGCTGCAATTATTTTTTTAATTCTGAATTAGTTAGTAGTAGCGCGGGGCGCTGACCCGCGCTACAACTAAGTAGTAGCAGCGCGGGTGGCAACAACGCTACTACTACTAGAAGTAGCAGTAGCGCGGGTACCACCCGCGCTACTGCTAAAAGTTAGCTGTAGCGCCCTAGCAGTAGCGCAGCCCCCCACGCTACTACTACTAGAAGTAGCAGTAGCGCGGGTACCACCCGCGCTACTGCTAAAAGTTAGCTGTAGCGCCCTAGCAGTAGCGCAGCCCCCCACGCTACTACTAGAAATTATCCCGCGCTACTACTAGGGTTTTCCCTAGTAGTGTTTAGTCCCGGTTCGTAAGAAAACCGGGACTAAAGGTTTTGGGCATTAGTCCCGACAGTTTTGTCTCGGATCTAGAGCCGAGACTAAAGGCCCTCTGAAACCGGGACTAGTACCTGATAACCCACAAGTATAGGGGATCGCAATAGTTTTCGAGGGTAGAGTATTCAACCCAAATTTATTGATTCGACACAAGGGGAGCCAAAGAATATTCTCAAGTATTAGCAGCTGAATTGTCAATTCAACCACACCTGTAAACTAAATATCTGCAGCAAAGTGTTTAGTAGCAAAGTAATATGATAGTAGTTGTAATGGTAGCAAAAGTAATATTTTTGGGTTTTGTAGTGATTGTAAAAGTAGCAACGAAAAAGTAAATAAGCGAAGAACAATATATGAAAAGCTCGTAGGCATTGGATCAGTGATGGATAATTATGTCGGATGAGATCGATCATGAAACAGTTATAACATAGGGTGACACAAAACTAGCTCCAGTTCATCAATGTAATGTAGGCATGTATTCTGAATATAGTCATACGTGCTTATGGAAAAGAACTTGCATGACATCTTTTGTCCTACCCTCCCGTGGCAGTGGGGTCCTATTGGAAACTAAGGGATATTAAGGCCTCCTTTTAATAGAGTACCAGACCAAAGCATTAACACATTGTGAATACATGAACTCCTCAAACTACGGTCGTCACCGGTAATGGTCCCGATTATTGTCACTTCGGGGTTAACGGACCATAACACATAATAGGTGACTATAGACTTGCAAGATAGGATCAAGAACTCACATATATTCATGAAAAAATAATAGGTTCAGTTCTGAAATCATGGCACTCGGGCCCTAGTGACAAGCATTAAGCATAGCAAAGTCATAGCAACATCAATCTCACAACATAGTGGATACTAGGGATCAAACCCTAACAAAACAAACTCGATTACATGATAAATCTCATCCAACCCATCACCATCTAGCAAGCCTACGATAGAATTACTCGCACACGGCGGTGAGCATCATGAAATTGGTGATGGAGGAAGGTTGATGACGATGATGGCGATGGATTCCCCTCTCTGGAGCCCCAAAAGGACTCCAGATCAGCCCTCCCGGGAGAGTTTAGGTCTTGGTGGCGGCTCCGTATCGTAAAACATGATGAATCCTTTTCTCTCATTTTTTTCTCCCCGAACACGAATATATGGAGTTGGAGTTGAGGTCGGTGGAGCGTTAGGGGGGCCACGAGGCAGGGGGCGCGCCCAGGGGGGTAGGCATGCCCCCACCCTCCTGGACAGGGTGTGGGCCCCCTGGGGTGGATTCTTCTTCCAGTATTTTTTATATATTCCAAAAATAATCTCCGTTGATTTTCAGGTCATTCCGAGAACTTTTATTTCTGCACAAAAAATAACACCATGGCCATTCTGCTGAAAACAGTGTCAGACCGGGTTAGTTCCATTCAAATCATGCAAGTTAGAGTCCAAAACAAGGGCAAAAGTGTTTGGAAAAGTAGATACGATGGATATGTATCAACTCCCCCAAGCTTAAACCTTTGCTTGTCCTCAAGCAATTCAGTTGATAAACTGAAAGTGATAAAGAAAAACTTTTACAAACTCTGTTTGCTCTTATTGTTGTAAATATGTAAAGCCAGCACTCAAGTTTTCAGCAAAGATTATGAACTAACCATATTCACAATAACATTTAGGTCTCATGTTTACTCATATTAATAAAAAATATCGGATGACAACACTTTATCAAAACAATCATGATATGATATAACAAGACAGTATCTCGCTAGCCCTTTCCGAGACCGCAGAACATAAATGCAGAGCATCTTTAAGGATCAAGGACTGACTAGACATTGTAATTCATGGTAAAAGAGATCCATTCCTAGTCATACTCAATGTAAACTAACAGTAATGGATGCAAATGACAGCGGTACTCTCCAACTGGTGCTTTTTTATAAGAGGATGATGACTCAACATAAAAGTAAATGGATAGGCCCTTCGCCGAGGGAAGAAGGGATTTGTAGAGGTGCCAGAGCTCGGTTTTGAAATAGATATGAATAATATTTTGAGCGGTATACTTTCATTGTCAACATAACAACCGAGCGATCTCGACATCCTCCATGATACACACATTATAGGCGGTTCCCAAGCCGAATGGTAAAGTTCATACTCCCCCACCACCAACAAGCATCAATCCGTGGCTTGCCCGAAACAATGGGTGCCTCCAACTAACAAGAATCCTCGGGGAGTTTTGTTTGCAATTATTTTGATTTGATTTGAGCATGGGACTGGGCATCCCGGTGACCATCCATTTTCTCGTGAATGAGGAGCAGAGTCCACTCCTCTTGAGAATAACCCGCCTAGCATGGAGGATACAGACAGCCCTAGTTGATACATGAGCTATTCGAGCATACAAAACAAAATGTTTATTTGAATGTTTAGAGTATGGCACATACAAATTTACTTGCGACGGAAGGTAGATACCGTATATAGGTATGTATGATGGACTCATATGGAATAACTTTGGGGTTTATGGAATTGGATGCACAAGCAGTATTCCCTCTTAGTACAAGTGAAGGCTAGAAAAAGACTGGGAAGCGACCAGCTGGAGAGCGACAACAGTCATGAACATGCATTAAAATTAATCGACACCGAATGCAAGCATGAGTAGGATATAATGCACCATGAACATAAATATCGTAGAGGCTATGTTGATTTTGTTTCAACTACATGCGTGAACATGCGCCAAGTCAAGCCACTTGAATCTTTCAAAGGAGGATACCACCCTATCATACCACATCACAACCATTTTAATAGGAAGTTGGCACGCAAGGTAAACCATTATAAACACCTAACTAATTAAGCATGGCATAAGCAACTACAATCTCTAATTGTCATTGCAAATATGTTTCTTTCATAATAGGCTAAATCAGGAACGATGAACTAATCATGTTTACAAAAACAAGAGAGGTCGAGTTCATACTAGCTTTCCTCTTCTCAATAAGTTCATCATATAATCATCATTATTGCCTTTCACTTGCATGACCGAACGGTGTGGATAATAATAATAGTGCACGTGCATTGGACTAAGCTGGAATCTGCAAGCATTCAATTCAAGAGAGAAGACAAGGTAATATGGGCTCTTTATTAGATCAACAATAATGCATATGAGAGCCACTCAACACTTTAATCATGGTCTTCTCCTCTCGGCCCCCAAAGGAAAGAGAAGAAACAAAACTATTTACACGGGAAAGCTCCCAACAAGCAAAAGAAGAACGAGAAATATTTTTGGGTTTTCTTTTTAATTACTACTACTACAGGCATGGAAACTAAACTAACTAAAAGCTACAACTAAATTTTTGGTGTTTTCTTAAGGTTTTTAAACACACACGAAGAAAGCTTAAAAAGAAAATAAACTAGCATGGATGATACAATGAAAAAGTATGAGCACCGACAATTGGCATGAGTGTGTGAACATGAATGTAATGTCGGTGAGAGATACATACTCCCTCAAGCTTAGGCTTTTGGCCTAAGTTGGTCTATGCCCATGGATCAAAGTGGGCCTCTCTGGTGTATGGAGGAGTGTCCTCTGGGTGCCACTGGTTGGCGATATCCTCTGGATCCCACTAGTAAACTGACTGTCGGTAAGGGTCCAGGGGTGGTTCCGGCTCAGGTTCTGGAGCTGGTTTCACGCTCCAGTATGCATAAACGTCCTCCGTCAAAACAAGGTACTTGCCTAAAAATATGTTAAACAAAGAGGGAACATGCAAGGTAATAGTCTCAAAGTTATTCTTACCAAAAATCAGTCTATAGTTAAGCATCTTTTTCTTATTCTTAACAATAAAATCATGCACTATCATGCTCTTATAATCTAGAAAAATATTAGGTAGCAACTTTTCCTCTTTCTCATAATGCCTAATAGGTATGTTAAAGTGTGCAGCAAGGCGCGAGGCAAAGATGCCTCCGAGGACGGGGCCCTTTGTACGGTTCAGATTTAACCATCTAGCAACAATAGCGCCTAAGCTGAAAGTAGTATCATTAAACAAGGCATGGCGCAAAATAGCAATATCAGGAGCACTAAGGTTCCCACAGTTCCCGTGACCAATTAAGCATCTACTAGCAAATATTGCGATGTAACATAAAACAGGAAAATGTATGCCAGTGATTCTCGCATCGGAAACTTTCCTCATTTGCCCTATAGCAATCATATCAATAAATCCCTCCACATCATTACAATGTGGTTCCTCAATGCTGCCCTCAAAGGGTATCAAACAGACCCGGCAAAAATCATAAAGTGACATTTCCTTATGCACATCATATAAATAAAATTCCATCGAAGGTGGTGATCTCCTAGCATGGAAATGAAAATTTTGCACTAAGATATTGGTGAGTAAGAGATACTGTTCACGCTAGTCATGGAGGAAGGCGGTAAGGCCTGCATTCTTAGCCGAATGATAAAAATCTTCATGAATCTCGGCCTCTTTCAAGAATTCATCACAAGGCCATTCACATGGACGAACCTCCGCAGTACGAGGGAGATTATACTTGGGCTTCTTGTTCTCTTCATCTTGCTTATCCTTCGAGCTTCGGCTCGATGAGCCCCTAAAAAATCTCTTCATCTTTTTATGAAAATTTCTGAATTTTTTAGTAACTTAAAACAAAAGTGAACCAATCTCAACAAAATTGGTAGCAACTACTCCTACAAGTGCCTAGAGGCTATATCATGCAATAAAACTACTTTTGACCATATAAATTTGACATGCAAGCTCAAGAACAAGTTCACCTAAGCAGCAAAAATTTGCAATGAATAAAGCACTAGAACAAAAACTAATTGGACCATAGGAGGAGTCACATACCAAAGAACAATCCCCCAAAGCCGTTTTGTGAATGGAGCTTTGAGCAAGGAGATCAAAAATGGCAGCAAGATGAGCAAGAACTCGGGTTTGAGCTGGTTGGTGATTTTTTTGGGAGGAAGAAGGAGTGTGTGGTGGCTGGAATAACTGGAGGGGGGCCACGTAGGGGTCCACGAGGCAGGGGCACGCCCAGGGGTTGGGCGCGCCCTCCACCCTCGTGGGCACGTGGCTGCTCCCCCTGTTGTGTTTTCAGTGCCAGATATTCTCAAATATTCTAGAAAAATCATATTTAAATTTCAGGGCATTTGGAGAACTTTTATTTTTGGGGTATTTTTTATTGCTTGGATAATTCAGAAAATAGACAGAAAAAATACTATTTTTGCTTTATTTAATATAAATATCAGAAAGTAAAAAGACGGTACAGAGAGTTGTGATTTCTAAATTCATCCATCTCTTGCTCATCAAAAGGAATCCACTAACAAGGTTGATCCGATCTTGTTAACAAACTCATTTCGAATAACATGAAACCGGAGAATTTTCGAATAACACTAGGTTACCTCAACGGGGATATGCATGTCCCCAACAATAAGAATATCATATTTCTTCTTGACAGTAGGAAGAGGAAATTCAAAACCTCCAATAGTGATTGTTGAAAATTTTCCAATACAATTGATACTGTGGACTTGAGGTTGTTTCCTCGGAAAGTGTATCGTATGCTCATTACCATTAACATGAAAAGTGACATTGCCTTTGGTGCAATCAATAACAACTCATGCAGTATTCAAAAAGGGTCTTCCAAGAATAATAGACATACTATCGTCCTCCGGAATATCAAGAATAACAAAGTCCGTTAAAATAGTAACGTTTGCAACCACAACAGGCACATCCTCACAAATACCGATAGGCATAGAAGTTGATTTATCAGCCATTTGCAAAGATATTTTAGTAGGTGTCAACTTATTCAAATCAATTCTACGATATAAAGAGAGAGCACTAGTGCAGAACCGGGCAATAGCACCGGTTCGTAAGGCCCTTTAGTGCCGGTTCCATAACCGGCACTAAAGTGTGGGCACTAAAGCCCCCCCCCCTTTAGTACCGGTTCAGCACGAACCGGTGCTAAAGGGAAACCACGTGGCACGAGCCAGCTCCGGGGGCCGGGAGCCCTTTAGTACCGGTTGGTAACACCAACTGATACTAAATGTTTGTGGGTTTTTGTTTTATTTTGTATTTTTCAATTAAATTTGTGTTATCAATTTAATTTATGATTGTTTTACGTTATAATGAGTTGTAGTCATCGTCATCATCATCATCATCTCATATTAATAAATAAATAAACTCCAGCTAGCTAAAAATCATCATAGTCGTCTAATTACCACTATTTAATCATCATAGTCATTACCGCTAGCTATCTAATCATCACCAACACTGGCTAGCTTAAAGAGGAAACATTCACTTTGTAACAGAAGAAAAGATATCATCGAGTTCAACATAATCATCACCAACATCGAAGTTCAGGACACGGACATGAGACACTAATTAAGAGCATGAACTAGTGCTGCTCCCTCTTTGGTAGAATAGCATAGAACATGTATAGCTCTCCTGATTCATCATACTGGAGCATGCAGATGAATCTGTCTCCTAATCTTGGGTTGCGCTTCTCCTTGCTGCCCCCTAGTACTTCTCTATGATCGTTAACAATTTTGCTCCAATCTTTCACTATTAAGCATTCTTCGGTTTCAGAAATCCTGAATGCACTCATGTGCAATGTAGGATATCTTGGCTGTAAGCTAAACATTGACATGTCACCTTTAGTCTCGATCCACTGAGGCACAACTGTCATCGGAAGTCCCTGTTGAAGAACATCGTATAGTAATTAATATACTAAGCAATGAAAGTTTAGCTTCAAAAATAATGTATGCAAAAGATGCACTAATTAAGGGCAAATAGTTAAAATCTTACCACTTTCGATTATATATGTGACCGTATTTCAATACGATCACCATTGGTCGCACGTTTTGAGTACTAACATTTCTAAGTTCAGGAAAAAAATTTGTCTTGACAGTATTAAAGATCCTCAAGCCATGAAACATAATGACTTATCTCCTCGCAGTTTAGTTGAGCCCCGGGGCAGTAGTAGGTCCTGTCTACCAAGCGCCGGACATGTTTGCTTGAACCGAAATAAGCTGACAATACAAATTAGTTGTCAACTATTTTTGAATAAACTGTATCAAAGACATAAACATATGCATGCATGGTTGAGAAGAACTCACATAATGGTAGAACTGGAGGCATTTGCACATCGACCCAGATGTCTATATTACCTTCAATATCATCTTTCGGACGAATATCAAAGGTGACAACCATACCAGGCTCAAATGCATAAGCCTTGCATAGTGCTTCCCAAGTTTTGCATTCAAAATGGGTGTATGTGTCTCCATTATATAATTTGACGTTGAAAGTATACCCATGCTCCGCCTTCAAGTAAACTCTCTTTACCTCCATATCATCTATAGCACTAAAACCTATCTTATCCAAGACAAAAATTCTTGCATGGCAGGGGATGCGCTAGTAGAATAGTGAAAATTTAAAGTTATAAGTTGAAGCAAATGAAGCATAAGTTTTGCATTCAAATAATAATTGACAAAGTGACTTACTGTATCAACTTCGAATGTCTCATCCAGCTTGATGCTGAAGCGTCTACCATCAACAAGGAAATTTCTGTCGCACAGGCCGTGCTGGTCTTCACAGTGTTCGCACATAATGAAATCTTTTTCGTCGTCAGATGACATTTCCTATGTTCATATTGGTGAAACATTAAACACCTATTACTATCTAACATTAATTAATATCTAGCCAAATATATATTCATCTAACATTTGACATTAATATATCTAACTATATTCATCTCTAACAATTGACATTACTATATATTTAACTTTTCTATCTAATTCATCTAACATACGACATTAATCTAACATTTATATAAATTCAAAATATATATAAAAAATAAATAAACAGAAAAACTCATTAACAAATAATATTTGAATTAGATCATCAAATATCAGATACCTAAATTTTCTTACTAAAAATAAACTAGTTATATTAATTATTGAACTAGTTCAAATCTCACATACCTAAATAAACTAGTTCAACAATTTTCTTACTAAAAATAAACTAGTTATATTAATTATTGAACTAGTTCAAAATCTCATATACCTAAATAAACTAGTTCGATAATTTTCTTACTAAAAATAAACTAGTTATATTAATTATTCAACTAGTTCAAATCTCTAGTTCGACAATTTTCTATCTAGCTAATTCTCTAACATTCGACATTAATCAAACATTCGATCATCTAATTAAATTTTCTAAAAAACAGAAAATAAGTAAAAAAATGTGTGTGTCTGTGTATGTGTGTGTATGTGTGTGTGTAGTGTGTACCTATATATGCATGTGTGTGCATGTGTGTATGTGTGCGGCCCCGTACGCCGTCGCCCCGTCCGTACGAGCGGGGGCGCCGGCGTACGGGGCGGGGGCGGCGGCGTACGTACGGGCGGGGGCGGCGCCATACGGGCCGGGTGCGACGACGATGGACGGCGGCGTGGCGGGTATATGCGAGAGCGAGAGATGTACGGGACCGCGGCGGGACGACGACGGACGGCGGCGCGCGGCATTCGGGGCGGCGGCGCGAGACGGCGACGACGACGGGCGGCGGCGGGGACAGCGACGACGACGACGGACGACGGGTGACGGGCCGCGAGGACAGGTTCGAGCGGCGCGCGAGAGGTTGGAGACGAAAGAAGTGGGGAGATCTAACTGAATTTTCGTAAGTGTTGTATATATAGGAGAGGCCTTTAGTACCGGTTGGAGCCACCAACCGGTACTAAAGGCCAACTTTGGCCAGGCCAAGAGGCGGGAAGAGCAGGCCTTTAGTACCGGTTGGTGGTTCCAACCGGTACTAAAGGGTGGTCTTTAGTACCGGTTGGAGCCACCAACCGGTACTGAAGGCCTCGCGCTGCCACCCCAAAGTTTAGTCCCACCTCGCCGGGCGAAGGGCAGCCGCACTGGTTTATAAACCCAGCCGCGGCTACCTCTTCGAACTCCTCTATATAGCAGGCTTCTGGGCCTAATTAATTAGGGCGCGCTGCACTGTGAGCCTGCTGGCCCTTCTGGGCCTGCATTTGCACACCCTAGGTCTGGCAGGCCCACTGGGCAGCGCGCCAACAAATTTTTTATATAGTTTTTTCTTTTCTGCATTATTTATTTTCTTCTATTTATTTTTGAGTAGTTTTTTATATAGTTTTTTCTTTTCTGCATTATTTATTTTCTTCTATTTATTTTTGAGTAATTTTTTTGTATAGTTTTTTTATTTTCTGCATTATTTATTTTCTTCTATTTATTTTCTTCTGGAGATTGAATGCTGCATACTAAACAATTAGGTAAATGACCGAAAAACAACAAATGATGTCAGAACATGTTGGAAATTGATGTTGTCACTTTGAATGCTGCATACTGAACACAAAAGAAGTCCGGAGTTCAAACAAGTTTAAAAAACATTGAAGTGGCCGTGTAACAGATGAGTTCTCGTCCGAAAACCTGATACTCCGAAAGAGTATGTCCGGTTTGTACATGAAGTGCGTCCAGTTTTTGCCGTGACCCTCTCTACTCTTAAGCGCATCCTATGCGGGTGATATGATGATACCATGCCAAGTTTCAACATTTTCAGGATTCATTTTGTAGTGATTTTCAATTTCACGGTCATTTAGCTCTCTAAAACAATTAGGTAAATGACCGAAAAACAACAAATGATGTCAGAACATGTTGGAAATTGATGACGTCGCTTTGAATGCTGCATACTGAACACAAAAGAAGTCCGGAGTTCAAATAAGTTTAAAAAACATTGAAGTGGCCGTGTAACAGATGAGTTCTCGTCCGAAACCCTGATACTCCGAAAGAGTATGTCCAGTTTGTACACAAAGTGCATCCATCTTTTGTCGTGACCCTCTCTACTCTTTCGCGCATGCTGTGCGGGTGATATGATGATACCATGCCAAGTTTCAACATTTTCAGGATTCATTTTGTAGTGATTTTCAATTTCACGGTCATTTAGCTCTCTAAAACAATTAGGTAAATGACCGAAAAACAACAAATGATGTCAGAACATGTTGGAAATTGATGACGTCGCTTTGAATGTTGCATACTGAACACAAAAGAAGTCCGGAGTTCAAATAAGTTTAAAAAACATTGAAGTGGCCGTGTACCAGATGAGTTCTCGTTCGAAACCCTGATACTCCGAAAGAGTATGTCCAGTTTGTACACGAAGTGCGTCCAGTTTTTGCCGTGACCCTCTCTACTCTTTCGCGCATGCTATGCGGGTGATATGATGATACCATGCCAAGTTTCAACATTTTCGGGATTCATTTTGTAGTGATTTTCAATTTCACGGTCATTTAGCTCTCTAAACAATTAGGTAAATGACCGAAAAACAACAAATGATGTCAGAACATGTTGGAAATTGATGACATCGCTTTGAATGCTGCATACTAAACACGAAAGAAGTCCAGAGTTCAAATAAGTTTAAAAAACATTGAAGTGGTCATGTAACAGATGAGTTCTCGTCCGAAACCCTGATACTCCGAAAGAGTATGTCCAGTTTGTACACGAAGTGCGTCCAGTTTTTGCCGTGACCCTCTCTACTATTTCACGCATGCTATGCGGGTGATATGATGATACCATGCCAAGTTTCAACATTTTCAGGATTCATTTTGTAGTGATTTTCAATTTCATGGTCATTTAGCTCTCTAAACAATTAGGTAAATGACCGAAAAACAACAAATGATGTCAGAACATGTTGGAAATTGATGACGTCGCTTTGAATGCTGCATACTAAACACAAAAGAAGTCCGGAGTTCAAAAAAGTTTAAAAAACATTGAAGTGGCCATGTAACAGATGAGTTCTCGTCCGAAACCCTGATACTCTGAAAGAGTTTGTCCAGCTTGTACACGAAGTGCTCCAGTTTTTTCCGTGACCCTCTCTACTCTTTCGCGCATGCTATGCGGGTGATATGATGATACCATGCCAAGTTTCAACATTTTCAGGATTCATTTTGTAGTGATTTTCAATTTCACGGTCATTTAGCTCTCTAAACAATTAGGTAAATGACCGAAAAACAACAACTGATGTCAGAACATGTTGGAAATTGATGACGTCGCTTTGAATGCTGCATACTGAACGCAAAAGAAGTCCGGAGTTCAAATAAGTTATTAAAAATAAAAAAGAGGTGCAATGCTGGTTAATTTGCTTCAAGCCATTCGGAATAGTTTAGACCGCACTGCACATAGCTCAGTGCAATTTATGCTATTTCGCAAGGCTTGAAGCTAATCAACATGTAGGTGAGCATTGCAACTCTTCGTCATTGTCTGTGCACTCACGGCTTATAAACCGCTCATACTGCCTCTCTCTTGGCGAGGTGGGACTAAAAATCAGCTTACAAAGAAACTCTAGTACCGGTTCATGGCATGAACCGGTACTAAAGGTCTTCGTGGGGGCCCTAGACTGACCATAGCCTGACACAGCCTCATTAGTACCGGTTCGTGGCATGAACTGGTACTAAAGGTTACCCACGAACCGGTACTAATGATGCCCACCCGCCTAGCCGTTGGAACCGGCACTAATGGTCACATTAGTGCCGGCTCAAATTCAAACCGGCACTAATGTGCTTCACATTTGACCCTTTTTCTACTAGTGGAGGCACAACACTAACACCGGCTCCAATATCACATAAAGTAGTTTTAACATAGTTTCTTTTAATGAGCATGGTATAGTTGGTACTCCTGGATCTCCATGTTTCTTTGGCATTCCACCCTTAAAAGTGTAATTACCAAGCATGGTGGAAATTTCAGCTTCCGGTATCTTTCTTTTATTAGTAACAATATCTTTCATCACTACAAAAAAAAGACACATCCATGACATTTTGGGCCGAACGAAATTTTTTTCTGTCATACATATGACACTTCTATGATGATAATTGTGAAAAAACCCGGTATCATCATAGATGTGGTGGGCTTCTACTTCTATGACAAAAAATCATGACGGAAAATGGGCTTTTCGTCCTGGCGGGCCGGAGACGCAGCTGCATGACATTCTTTGGGCTGTCCATGACGGAAAAAACCATGGTAGAAGCAAGGGCAAGGAAAATTTAGGGGAGTTCCCGGTTATGGTGGGAGGTCGGGGGCCGAACGATGCGCGTTTCTCTCGTACACGTACACGCGTGTGTCTGAGGCGTTGGCTCTAACTGAACCCAAGCGAGGCGTTGGGCTCTAACTGAACCCGAGCGATTGCACTGCAGGCTACGCGTTACTGAACCTGAGCGATCAATCGATGGCTGTTAACTGAACCCGATCAAGTGATTCCTTCGCTACTGCTGCTAACTCAAGCCGATCGATGTTGCCTCTAGATGAATAGTGAGTGTTGCGGGGGGGGGGGGGATTGGATGAACAATTCCCAGTGGGGGTGGATGAACAGGACCTCGTGGTGTTGCCTCTGGATGAACAGGACCTCGATCGATCGAGCCGGTTGGGGCTGGATGAACAGGACCCCATGGAGAGCTGGATGAACAGGACCACCCCGTGGAGGGCAGGATGAATAGTAGACGGTGGAGGGCAGGATGAACAGTAGCCCGTGGAGGGGTGGTTGAACAGGAGCCCGTGGAGAGGGCTGGTTGAACAGTAGCCGGTGGAGTAGCGCGCGGTGGAGGCTGGATGAACAGGAGCCCGTGGATGAACAGTCGCAGGTGGAAGCTGGAGGAGGTCGACGTTGGATGAACAGTAGCTTGTGGAGGCTGGAGGGGGTCGACGGTGGAGATAAACATTATCGGGTGGAGTCATGTTTTGCAGTACGCCACACCCCTCCTGATAAACAAGACCCCCGTTTCGACCGTAGCGCTCCAACACAAGTCCGTTTCGTCCGTTTTGCGGTACGCCACACCCCTCCCGATGAATAGGACCCCCGTTTCGACCGTAGGAGGTCCATTTCCTCCGTTTTGAGGTACGCCAGACCCCTCCCGATCAACAGGACCCCGTTCCGAACATAGGAGGTCCGTGTCCTTCGTTGTGCGGTACGCCAGGCCTCGTTTCCATCGCCTGTTCCGTCCAAGCCCTCCCGATGAACACGACCACGCATTCCGTTCCGACCTAGCCAGTTGGCTCCCACGCGTTCCATTGCCTCCACATGAACACGACGCATTCCGTTGCCTCCCCATGAACACGACGCATTCCATTGCCTCTCCATGAACACGACGACGACGATGTTTCTCCGTTCCGACCCAGCCATGTACACGAGCCTTGGCCGTACGTATGCGTGAGTAGCCGTTCGAGACCCCGCCCATATGTATACATACATGGCCGTATTTTCTTTCTTGCACCCTGGCCGTTGTACATATGTGTACATGCTACGTGCGCGCCTCTACTACGACACGTGCGCGCCTCTACATCGACTAGTATGTACGTACATGTTCGCGACCAGAATGACAATGCTACGTATGCTTCGACTAGGTGGGTCCTGACTGTCAGGCACTTCCTTGCCTGCGAAGATGTAGCTGGTGGGTGCCAGCAGTCAGGGGGCGAATCGTTTTTTTTGCACGGACGCACTTCCTTACGTGTGAAGAAGTAGCCGGTTGGTCCCAGCAGTCAGGGGGAGACGTTTTTTTCGCGAAATACAGTGGCCCGTCCGGTGGGTCCCAGCTATCAAGTGGAGGAATCATTATTTTCCGCGTAATAAGGATGGACTTCCTTGCTGCGACCGTGGACCCAGCTGTCAGCCTCTCCACGTACAGTCCACGTCTGATGGAAGTCGTTCCTTGACCACGTTGACCACGCCGCGCCGAGAGCACCAGGGCGGTGGACGACGGTGAGGCCTAGGAAGGGGACGACACGGAGGCAGGGAAGACTCGACAGTTGTTTCCCACGCGGAGTGGAGTACGACCGTACGTGGGTTTATTGGTTCGTCTGCCATCGCCGGAGAATAACAGCAGGTGTGGGTGAGTAGAGGGATGGGTAGGCCAGCGATGGGAGTACGGTCGGGCGGTGAGGCCTGCGCGGCAGCACAACCGGACGCGAGGAGGAGGGAGCAGGCAGTCCCGCCGGCGCTTGTTTGAGCGGCTGGAGCAGGAAGAGCAGAGATTGAAGAAGCACGACGGCCGTTGGATGGACATCCAACAGTCAGTGCTTGTGCGTCAACCATTTTTTTAGGAAAGCCTCAAATCTATGGAAAACAGCATACAACCCATCGGCCATTATTTCTAATAATTTACAGCCCATTTGCTAATTCTTAAGGTTTTTCTTGGAGCCCATATTCTTTTTGTTAGCATTACAACCCATATTGTGGCAACGGTTAAAAAATTATACGAAATTTTGCATATTTCGGTGCGGTCCGAACTGTTTTTAATCCTGAAATTTCGACTCACATTCTAACTGATTTTAAAAATAAATGTATATCAATATAAAATCCAACAAATTCTCCACGCATAAAAATTAATGTAATTTAAAATCTTGAAATGAAAAAAAGATATTTGAATCTAATTGCCGGTTTGATGTGTTTTAAAAATGTACAACCCATTTCTTATTACTGATGGGCCATTTTCTCGGCCAGCCGAATGAAAGCTCTCCTCGTCTTGAAAGATTTGCAGCCCAACAGGCCTGACAAAGCGACTTACTTGGCAAATCACAAAAAAATTGGGCTGTGGCCGTGGACCCAGCTGTCAGCCTCTCCATGTACAGTACTCTTCCGATGGAAGTCGTTCCTTGACCACGTTGACCACGCCGCGCGGAGAGCACCACGGCGGTGGACGACGGCGAGGCCTAGGAAGGGGACGACGCGGCAGTGGAAGCCCGCACGGAGAGGACTACGAGGGTTCACTGGTTCGGCTGCGGTGTGAGGCTGCCGTCGCCGCAGGGCCTGGCCAGCGATGGGAATAGTAGGGGGCGGTGAGGCCTCTGCGGCAGCACAGCCGGCCACGGGAGTTAGGAGCATGCGGCACGACCGACGCTGCTTTGGGCGGCTGGAGCAAGAAGACCAGAGGTTGCAGAAGCACTACGGCCGTTGGATGGACATCGTATGGTCACTGGAGCTAGAATCGTTCATATTAACTAAGTTGACAAAGCCCTTCATCCCCGTGAACTTAGTAGGCCCACAAGTCAGCCTCCCAGCAAGGTGGGTCCCAGCTAGCCGGGGGAGTATTCATTTTTTTGTGCGTAATAAGGAGGCACTTCCGGTGGGTCCGAGCTGACAGCGGGGGGGGGGGGACGTTTTTTTTCGCGAAATACGGTGGCCCGTCCAGTGGGTCCCAGCAGTCAAGGGAAACGATTTTTTTTGCAAAATACTGGTGGCCCGTCCGGTGGGTCCCTGTTGTCAGGTGGAGGAATCATTATTTTCCGCGGAATAAGGAGGCACTTCCTTGCTGCCGCCGTGGACCCAGCTGTCAGCCTCTCCACGTACAGTCCACGTCCGATGGAAGTCATTCCTTCCACGTTGACCACGCCGCGCCGAGAGCACCAGGGCAGTGGACGACGGCGAGGCCTAGGAAGGGGATGACGCGGAGCCGGTGAAGACGCGGTAGTGGATGCCCATGCGGAGAGGAGTATGAGGGTTCACTCGTTCAGCTGCGGTGTGAGGCTGCCGTCGCTGCAGGGCCTGGCCAGCGGTGGGAATAGTAGGGGCGGTGAGGCCTCCACGGCCACACAGCCGGCCACGGGAGGCAGCAGCAGGCGGCACGACTGGCGCTGCTTTCGGCGGCTAGAGCAAGAAGACCAGAGGTTGAAGAAGCACTACGGCCGTTGGATGGACATCGTACGGTCACTGCAGCTAGAATCATTTATATTTACTAAGTTGACAAAGCCCTTGGTACGTCAACTTAGTAGGCCCACAGGTCAGCTTCCGAAACGGTGCGCCCCAGATGTCAGGGGGAGGAATCAATTTTTGGGCGGGTGAAGCTAGAATATCCGAGATTGAAGAAAAAGCACGATATCCGTTGGATGGACATCCAACGGCCACTGCTGCTAGAACCGTGTGTTGACTATAAGTTGACAAAGCCTTGCATACGCGTCAACTCTATTTTTTAAGGGGACGCGTCAACTTAGTAAGGCCAGAAGTGTGTGGCACAGAACTTATAGCCCATTTGAGATTTGTAAGAATGTGTAGCCCATTTTTGAATTCTAATGGAATTTAATACAACCCATTTACAGTTTGTTAAAAGTACAACCCATTTCAACCAACCGTTCAAAATAGAATTCAATAAAATTTCTCACATTTTGATGGGATCCGAAATATTTTTATCCCAAAATTTCTAGTCAGATTAAATACAATTTCAATATAAATTTATATTACGTAAAAATCCAACGAAACATTGCGCTCGCAACAATTAATGAAATTAAAATTTTCAATATCCAAAAATAATATTTTATAAAGTAATCACGTGTTTGGTGCATTTTTTATAGTTACTGCCCAGTTTTTATAATTACATCCCATTTATTATTTCTTAAAGCCCATTTTCTTGTTAAGCCTAATGCATCCCTCCTAGGAAAGATTTGCAGCCCAGGGGGGCGGAGAATAACAACTTGACCTTGCCTGGGTATTTCAAAAAAAAGTATAGCTGGGCTAGCCATTCTCAGCTTGAAAAAAATTAATATATGGGCTGGATATCTGGCCTGGGCTAGACAGGCCACAGCCCGCCCAGTTAATACCTGCAGCGATGTTTTCGTTGTTGTTCAGAGGAGAAAAATTAATATCTGGGCTAAACATCAAAAAACTCTGCAGTGCTCACACCTCAAAAACACAAATACTGCTCGAGCTGCTTGGTCCCAGCTGTCGGCCGCTTCTTGTGCAATTCTCTCGTTTATTGACTAGTACTACATAGGTTGACAATGGTGTGGGACTGTGATGTCAGGAAACCAGGGGGAAGCAAAATAAATAACTCCAGCGAGCGCTTCCACCTCTGCCTCGTTGTCTCCCATGGAAACCCCTTTCCTCCCTTTTTTGCTCGGGCTAGGACTAATGCATGCAGCACGTCCATGCGGTTATTAGGTAAGAAATAAAAGCGATTTGCATGCTATGAATTGTGATGGCCTGCATGGGTAGCAAATAAGGCATCCTCTTAACTACTGTGATTAAATGTTGTGTTTGGAAGAGAGAAATATTCTTCTTTTCCACCAATCTGCTTGCACCTAGGTCGTGATGCACCTTCTAATACGACTTATTCACCTAGACAGATGGAGTATAGTTTTATACATATATACATATAATAAGGAGGCACTTGCGTACATGAGGCTATGGACCTGGTGGGTCCCCATTGTCATCCTCTCCAAGTAAAGTCATCTCCTCGCCCGCGCGCGCTTTCCGCCCGAAACAGTCAGCGCCGCACGCCCCGCTTCCCGGTGCAGGCGATTGCTCCGCCTTCAAACGACACAAGTGTCGTCCGTCCATCTGCCACCCACATTAATGATATGCAGTTGCCGAGGCGGCTACTCCGGCGCCACACGTCCGTCCCTCCACCCGCCCACCATTGCTATATAAACTGCTACGCCAGCCATAGCCGCAGTCATCTACATCCGTTCCCTTTCTCCTGTCCACACCACTACTGCCCACCCTGGCTTCCTCGCGCTCCAGCGCTCTTCGGGACGGGTGGACGACGGACCACAAGGAGATGGCAGCCATTGCTGCCGACCGGCTGGCCGGCAGGCAGCCGGAGGACGACAACGTCCGAATGGAGAACATGGTAGTCGACGATCTGGCGCCAACCCCCTCCTCCGCGCCATCCTCGCCGGTGCATTGCACCATGACCATCGGCGAGGCCTGTTCCCAATATATGGACAGTGTGAGGCAGATGCGTCAGGAGCAGTTCCGGGAGGCGTAGGCCGACGCCGCCTACAACCACCATCTCCTCCAGGAGCACCTGCAGGCGGAGGAGCAGATCGCCGCAGAGCGGGCGGAGCAGGAGGCGCTGCTCGACTCATACCCCTCCGCCCGCAAGGGCCGCCTCGAGCGTTGGCAGGACCGCATGCGGGTGGCGGAGGCTGCGGATGCCTACAAAGAGGCTAGCAAAGAGGGCGATGAAGCGGGCGAGGCGCTGTTTAGCGATACCAAGGACGAGGCAGAGGACAATGCTGGCTCCGATCAGTCCCCGCTCCGCTGGCGTCGACGAGGCCCTGCTCCGCCGAGGCCCCGCGGCGCCAACAACGAGGCAGAGGACACCGCCGGCTCCACCGAGGCCCCGCCCCGCCAACAATGAGGCAGAGGAAATTGCCGGCTCAGACGAGGCCCCACCCTGCCGGCAACGCGGGGGAGGATTTCCACCGCTCCATTGAGGCGCCGCCCGCCGGCAACGAGATAGAGGACATCACCGGCTCCGCCGAGGCCCCGCCCCGATGCCAACGAGGCCGCGCCACACAAAAAACGAGGAAGAGTAGAACACGGTAGGTCGCCACCGCTCGGGTCCAAGTAAGGCCACCGCTGCTACCCTCCTGTTGAAGCCAAGCTTGGCGGGTTGACCATTGACGGCCAGTTAGCTTCTTGGCGGCGATGTGGATTTGGGGAGTTTAGCTGGAGAGTAACGCTGCTTCTACTTAACTGCTGGTGCAGTTGGCTGACTGACACGTGGGCCCAACAGGACACTTGTCAGTTATGCAACTGCACCTGCAGTTAAATCACGGAAGCTTCTGTTCGGCTCAGCGGGACACAGGTGGGTAGCTTCGGTTAATTAATTATACCTCCAGCACACTCCTTTTTAGTTGAAGAATGTATGAAATGTAATGAAATCTGGCATGTTTATATGAAATCCGACCGTGTATGAATGAATTTATTTCGATTAGTTCGAATTCCTGTATCACTGGCATTGGATGAACATGCAAAACAATATGTACTAGCATTATTCCCAGGGTGATCACCTCGTTTACAGCAGTTTCACATGTACTCCCTCCGGTCCTTTCTAGTCTGCATACAAGTTTTGTCTACAGTCAAAGTATCTCTACTTTGACCAATCTTATACAAAAAAGTATGCACTTTCACAATGTGCAAAGTAAAAAGGAACAGAAGGAGTACGAAGAGTTTGAGCAGGTTTTTAGCGTTTCTGTACATTGCAATCAAACACACAGGCCTGGCAATTCATAGAGAACATTCAAAACAATCGATGATTATGCATCTCAGCGACTCACATGTCAGAGGCAATATTTACTTCACAAAAAAAGAATAAAAAAATTGATCGATGCTGCTGATAGCAAGGGCGTCCCATTCGAAAATATCAAACGCATGTCTTGCTAAAATCAATGAGCAAAATTTGACAAGGTTGTCCCATTCCAAAATATCTAATGCCTACGATTGTGGAATGGGCAGGGTTTGCCATCAGTTCGGACATTGACATGGCACCTCGTGCTAAATAAACTAGCTGTTCTTTTTGTGCAGTTCCACCAAAATCAACCAAATTTGTGCGTAGCTTGTATGATTTCTCCCTTATATGTTGCAACGCCTTGAACTTATCGGCACCTCCTTTCTTATGGTGGGAATGAATGATTCGATGTATTCATGAACATTTTGTGCAGTTCCCATTGAAATCAAGCTGAGCACCCCTGTTTGCACAAATACAAAAAAGTGATAGTATAGAGCAAACTGTACTATGAATTGACAGTTTCAACAGGCACATACATGGTCCATGTAGAGCACACTTTTAGAAAAATGGAACTCATCAGAAAGAATCCTAGAACAACATTGTACTCGCGCATCACAGCAAAAAAATGGAGATTTTGTCAGTCCTTCTGAGCTGAAGTTAGTTTGGTCTTGTGGGGAGTAATGTAACCATCCTTCAACTGCTCCTTCTGATGGTAATATAGACAGGGCTTCTTCATCCTGGCATAATCAGAACTAGTCACTTCACATACTCCATATTCTTCTTCAGAGGAAGATGATCCTATTGTGCAAAGACAAGAGGACTACTAAATGCTAGCATCACTGTTTGCTCGAAAAAAAGGAAAGGAAATATTTAAAACAGCATAGATGAACCACTTCTCAAGGACAATACCACTTTTTCATGACAGTATCTAAACAGTAGCACAACACCAATAGAGATGACAAAGCTCAATCATATGGATGAAATCAGTGGGCGAGTACCAACCTTTCTCAGGAGGCTTATTCTGTAGAGCATACAGATGAAGCAATTCTACGGAACCATCTGTTGTAATCTACGGTGGTGGCCATGCTTACTATATACTCCTCGATTATTTTAATGTTTCCAACATCTTCTTGTGTAGTTCCACTAAAATATATGGTATCTTCAAAGAAGATCCATGTTTGCACAAGTAGAGACAATTACATATTACATTAAGAGTGGCATCAAATCAGTGGCAAAACAATTGCTCGTTCCAGCCATAGCAATAAATTAAGATGCAAAACTATATCATTACTTGTGTCATCACAGTTCAAGTGCTTCATTACAGCACCGGGAGTTGATTTTTGTTTTTCTTCCCCTTGTTTTTCCCCTTCATCACTTGGTTCAATAACAAACAAGCTTCGCCTTCAATGTAAGATTTGGCATGTTAATTAGGGAGCACAAGTATAGTACTAAACTTAATTTTCTGATGAAAGTGGCAAAATACAGGTCAACAGTTGTGAAATATCCTTATCTTACCTCAATGGGATATTATGGTGCACATATAGATCGGAAGTCTTGTCTCCATTTGTGCAGTTCACTAAAATCAAGCAACATTATCATACAAGTAGCACAACATATGAATGCACATTGGAGAATCATGTGAAAGAAGGCTAGTACTGACCTCTCATGATGCGGAATTCAAACAACTCACAAGAAGAAGATCTGAAGCAAATTCACCTTAATGGATAGGAAGTAAGATCTCCTCTTGTGCAGTTCCACTAAGATCAAGCAATCAAGCAATGTTGTCGGTGTGACATTTTGGTTGAACTGCACAAAACACTCTTAAAACTAAAGTGTTTTGTGCAGTGCAACAAAAGGTCACAATGGCAACGAGGTGAAGCAGATAACCCTGTTTACACAGAGGTGCAAAGGAAACAATTAGTGGTCAATAATGGTGGATGACACAAAAGCCAACAAAAAGAAGCATCTACCTTATCTAAATGGGAAAGAAAGCAAGATAGTAGCACTTCTCAAACGGTGGCGATTAATATTAACATAGAGATTATATTAACAATAAAATTCGTTAAACATGTAATTTGCCTTTTACTGTGGCATTGCATCAATTTCCAGCGGCATTATTAGAGGGTGTTTGTTTACAGGGACATTTTGGTGTAGGGACTAAAAAAACTCCGTGTCAATCCCATCTAAACCAAAGAGGAGGGACTTTTAGGGACTAAAAGTGGGCATTTGGGACTAAAGAAAGAAGACCCCGAGGGAGTCTTTTTGGGACTTTTTCCAACAGTTACCCCTGCCACGCATCGCACCTTGTCTCTATTAGTTCATTACTAGGGGTAACATGGTCTTTTAGCATGTCATTTAATAACCTCTAGTCCATGTTTAGTCCCTGGAACCCAGCAGGTAGGGACTAGGGAGTTTTTAACCAAACAGGGCCTTACATTAACAACAGCTAATGAGTTGCACGGACAGTGGACGCACCAGCACCATGTGCATCTACCGATGTACTGTGGTCATGCACAGTCTATTGCAACAAAGAACAAGCAACCAAGGAGCATATTTGTGTTGGTCCCAGTTTTGTTATCTTTAGACGGCTTTCCCTATGTGAGCGCAGCAAATCTAGTCCTGCTCAAACTCTACAGCCTTGTCCCTTCCTTTCCTTTTTGAACTAGTACTTTCGCCCCTTCCTTTCCTCTTTGAACCACGGCCTAGATTTATGCGATACAACTTTCCCCACTACTTTCCCCCATTCCTTTCCTCTTTGAACCACATCCTAGATTAATGCTATACAACTTTCCCCCTTCATTTCCTATTTGAACCATGCCCTAGATTCATGCTATATACAACTTTTCCCACTACTTTCCCCCACTCCTTTCCTCTTTGAACCACGTCCTAGATTCATGGTATACATGCAGCTAGAGCAATGCATGTGGAGTAAGTAAATTATACCTTAAGGTTCTTGGGGCATGGTTTGGTGGGCGACAGGACGGCGGCGAAGAAGAAGGGGTCGGAGGCCCTCCCGCGCCGCCGCTGGGTGGAAAGTGAACAGCTGCGCCGGTAGTCCCTCGCCGACGGCGATAGTGTTAAGCCTCCTTCCCTTCCCGGCGGACGGATCCTGCCGGCTCTTTGAGCAGCAATGAGGGGAGAGAGAGGCCAACGAAGTCTTGTTTAGATCTGCAGAGGGCGAGAGAGTGTGAAGAGAGAAACTACAAGCACTGAGGCTCCAGCGGGAGAGGGCGAGAGAGTGAGCGAATAGGCTAACCAGCTACACAACCCTCTCGTTATGTTCAACGAGAGGGAAATAACCTTTTATACATTGCTTCATTCGTGTGACAAGCATGCCGTGTTTTTTTGTGTGTGTGGGAGTCATTGGGATTTCAATCATAATCGTGTCATGTGGCTTTGGTGGTAAGACTATCCACAGTGGTGCAGAAATAATGCAGCCTTAGTCACCTTACCTCTTTCCACGTAGTACGTTGGGTCCCACTAGTCAGAGGGTGAAACAAACAAATTAATAAGAAAAATTAAAAGCGCCAGCAGTGTATCTTACCTCACACATCTCGCTACTGCTCGGGAACACTGTCCAATTGATCCCTCTGTTCACTCACGTACTATTTCAAGTGAATCCTTATTATAACATGCACACAAATTTTGGGCACTTGTATTCGACTTAAGTCAGTGTGCCACTGTATCTCGTATACTTACTACTCCCTTCATCTAGGTGTAATAAGTCACGTTAGAAGGTGCAACAGGACCAAGGTGCGTGTGTGTGTGTGTTTAACACCATGTGTGTGTTAGAGAGAGCGACAGATCGACCTACTCCTACAGAGAGATGTTGTGTACTTTACGATTTTAGCCGCGAGAGTCGGTGCATCCTCTCATTGCCGGGCGTGTCCGGTAGGGACATGCGGACAGCTGCCACGCCCGCTCCTGACCAGCATGGCCCACCCAAAGCCCCTCCATCGCTCGCGCGTGCTCCCCGCCCGAAATGGTCAGCGCCGCTCCAAAGAATCGGTGCCGCATTCATGCCCAGGCAGAGTGGAAGCGACCTATCACTGGCGCAAGAGTGATGGTTGCTTCGTCCGTCCAACTTACTGCTGGGTCTATGTGATTTGACAGCTCATTGGTCTTTATTACTGAGGTGGTAGGACTGCTGGATGTCCCACGCTTTCGGCGAAAGGAGGTATACTACTACTACTAGATTACAATTTTCTCCATTCTTACAGCGGAGGCGTGCAAGAGTAGTGAAAACGCGCAGGCTCAGTGATTACATGGCCCACCTCACACTATCACCGTGCGACACCTAACTCTTTACATAGTACTCCCTCCGTTCCTAAATATTACTAGATGAGTCCCCGCGCGCTGGCGTGGAACAGCGGTATATCTCTCCGCGCAAAATTATCGATTTCATAGAACAAAAAAAACTCTATAACCGCATGACAAATGTGGTAGCCAAACTAAATAAAGTCCCATCATCATTTAGATCATCCCACGTAAGCATAAAAGATCAGCCAACTCCTACTGCATAATGGGATTATATTTTTCTTTTTGACATGTTAATGGGACTTAAAAGCTCACTTACATGCATGCTACCGGTGCATGCTTGCATGCAGACATGTTGATGTGATTTAAAACCCACTCACATGCATGTGGCACGGTATTTCTGCTTGCTTGCATGTGGCTTATTGCAGAGCCTCTCAACGTCAAGATCAGACGGCTATTATGGACTAATTTACTTCATCTAACGGCTACATCAATTTTAATGATGTGGCTCAAGGAGAGGATTGAGAATTCCTAGTAGTGGGGGCTAGCTATTACTAGTAGATATAAGTCTTTGTAGAGATTCCACTACATACGGAACAAAATGAATGAATCTACACTTAAAATGCATCTATATACATCCGCATGTGGTTCATGGTGAAATCTCTACAAAGACTTATATTTAGGAACGGAGGAAGTACTAGTATAGTACGTACTGTAATTTATCAGCGAGATAAATTTGTACAGTGCTATGAAGCTTCCAGCTTCTGTTACATGTATCTTGCGTCCAAGGTTGCCCGTTGCAACATTTCATCAAATACAAAGGAGACTAACATGCATGCTATTGCATCTCAATGATTGACAGATCATATCAAATATGTACTCCCTCCGTTCCAAAATAAGTTTCTCAACTTTGTGCAAACTTTAGTACAAAGTTGTACTACTACTAAAGTTGACACTTATTTTGGAACAGAGGCAGCTAAAGAAAAAAACGATCCATGCAGTCCCTAGCCCTTGAACCGTGAACCCTGATGTCGGTGTCAAAACTGGCGGATCTCGGGTAGGGGGTCCCAAACTGTGCATCTAGGCCGGATGGTAACATGAGGCAAGGGACACGAAGTTTTACCCAGGTTCGGGCCCTCTTGATGGAGGTAAAACCCTACGTCCTGCTTGATTAATATTGATGATATGGGTAGTACAAGAGTAGATCTACCACGAGATCGGAGAGGCTAAACCCTAGAAGCTAGCCTATGGTATGATTGTTGTTCTGTATGTTGTCCTACGGACTAAAACCCTCCGGTTCATATAGACACCAGAGAGGGTTAGGGTTACACAAAGTCGGTTACAATGGTAGGAGATCTACAAATCCGTATCGCCAAGCTTGCCTTCCACGCCAAGGAAAGTCCCTTCCGGACACGGGACGAAGTCTTCAATCTTGTATCTTCATAGTCTAGGAGTCCGGCTGAAGGTATAGTCCGGTCATCCGGACACCCCCTAATCCAGGACTCCCTCAGTAGCCCCCGAACCAGGCTTCAATGACGATGAGTCCGGCGTGCAGATTGTCTTCGGCATTGCAAGGCGGGTTCTCCTCCAAATTCCGTGTACCTGTTGAATAAAGTACGGTTTCTTGTAAATGTTGCGCTCCTTGGCTTCTACGCCCAATAATGGTCGTCTCCCACGTGTGAAACGAATATGAAAAGTCTAAGTGTTTTTACATCCACACCCCTAGCCGCGTAAATGAGCCGCCCATTTAAGGGGATGAGGATTTAGATCCAAACCACACCTTCTCCCCTTTGCGAGTGTTCATCAGAGCGCATCCGACAAAGGTCCATACCACGATGGCCAGCCGTCACAACTCCTCCTTTCGCCCTTCCATCCCTCAGCCTGGATTTTGGGAGAGATGCTCCATCCCGCATAGCGAGCTAGTGATGCTCCAGACCAAGGGATTTCTCCCCCCGACCTATATGGTCCCGGTTCGAGCCGGTCTTGCCATCTATAATGGCAGAAAGCAAGCGGAGAGTGCCCCTAATCCCTCCAAAGGAGAGCGGGTCCCTTATTTAATAAGAGGGCTCGGATTTCCAATCCATCCGTTTCTCTGAGGGCTCCTGGAGTTCTATGGCCTCCAGCTACACAATCTTACGCCTGCCTCCGTATTGCATACCGCGGGCTTCGTAGCCCTCTGCGAGCTGTTTTTGGGTGTTGAGGCTCATTTCGGGCTGTGGAAAGAGCTATTCTGCCTTGTGCCCCGTTCTCAGAAGGGGTCGATATATCAAGTGGGCGGAGCCGAAGTGTGGCGCATCGCCGGGACCGGATATCTATCCGGAACCCCAAAGAAGGCGTCCGAGGACTGGCCTTCGGAATGGTTTTACATAGAGGACGTCCCGCTGCCAGATCCTGTCCGGATCGGCCTCCCTGAGTTCGACAGTGCTCCACTAAAGAAGCGCCTAAGTTGGCGTCCACGGAGCCCTCAGAGGGAAAGTGACAAGGACGTCCGTTACCTGATGGGCCAGATAAGATTGTTAGCTCATTCCAGACTGACCATGATTGGGGTCATGGTCGCATGCATCATGCGAGGGTTGCAGCCATTACAGTACAGAGGCCACCCCATGTGGGATTTCAACGGGGAGGACGACACCACCCGCTACGGCCGTAAGGGACCGGATTCGGCTGCAGCCCTAACAAAGACCTTGTCCGCTTTGTACAAGGGAGAAGAGGAGGAATTTCTCCACGTCAACCCACAGGGTGGATTTTCTATGTACAATCCCCCAAGCTGGGTAAGTGGTTTACTTGCCCATCCGTTTTATATTCCCATTGTTAAATATTCAGTCTAACGACTTTAATGCAGGAACTGCACCAGGCTGTTAAAGAAATAAACAGCCCTCCTCCACAACCCGAGGACCCAGGACGGTCCCTTCACCCGGCCTCTCAAGAGGATCCGGACTTATCTGTGAAGCTGATTGATGGAGTGTTCCATCAATTGAGCAAGGACAACGCCTTGGTGGCCATTACGACCGATTACCCAGGGCTAATCCCGGCCTCCCAGGTAACTGAGATCGAAGTCCCGGTACCCCGAATAGGGGTCCGCCCTCTCGTGTTTTCAGTTTCCTGATTACAACCGAGCTTTGCAGGGGAGGTTTTTGAGATGGGAGGCCGAACCTGCGGCGACAAGCCAATGAGGGGCCGCAGGGCCTCGTGGGCAGAAAATAGGTGCAGTCCGGACCGAGGCGTCAGCGGAAAGGTATGGCATGCCCCCTTATCCCAGGTGTTATACCTTCAAGGCATATTAACACTCGTGCTCTCTTCAGGACAAAGAGACCTCGCCGAACTATATCCGGAGAGGCTGCCAATCGCGCCTCCACCAGCTAGGCTCCAAAGCCTGGTCCGGAGGCGGAGGCGAACACAAGGCGCGCACCGGACTCTCCTCCGACGGAGGATGTGGACAGGTTGTCTGCCACCAAGTCTGAGGTGGAGAGTGCCATGAACCACAGGCGTCGCCGGACAATTCTTCGCGACGCTTGTTTCTCCCGAGAGGCATTAGATGCCTTCAATTAGGGAGATGCGTACCTCCGTGCCGCTCAAAATGGTCTAGCCAGAGCCACGGAGCAATATGTAAAAGACATATGGGTAAGAAAATTTTGGTAATTATATATATATACCAGTAGCCCCCGAGACTTGAAACAGTTAGAATAACGGATTTAAGGATAATTTGTTATGCAGGTTCTTACAGAAAAGAATTCCCTACTGTCCCAAGAGCTGGAAGAGTGCAAAGCCCAACTTGAGGCCGCACTAGCCATGGCAGGAGAGCCCAAGGAGACCCCCTCTGGTAATATACACTTTGAAAGATAAGTATTTTGCGAAGCATGGCATGGGTGCGAATCTGACAAATGAAATTGCAGATGGCGCCGGATTGAGTCCGAAAAGGCAACAACTCCTATGCCAGCTGAAGGCTGGTGAGAAGGTGCTGACAAAGGTGAGGCGGGAGAAGAACGATCTCCGAGATGCCAACACCAAGCTGGGCGTCGACCTGAAAGATGTTCGTGCCCAGCTGCCAGACTCCGTTAAGGAGAATCAGCGGCTTCGGCGCGGCATATTTAGTAAGTGCTTGAACGAGACTTTGAAAAAAGGCTCGGCGGGGAAGTCGACTAACAGAGTAATGTCTGTAGGTGTGCTAACAGGTCGTCCTGCAGAGGAGATGCCCGGTTCTACGGGTGACCTTCTTCCTGAGCTCTCGCAACTGCTCGAGCGAGTTCGGCAGGCGATGCAAGGCGTCGCCCAGGCCTTGTGGCCATCCATCTCCATGCCTGAAGGTCTTGGAGAGCTTTCGGAGAAGCTAAAGGGAGCACGGCGGCGCTTCCAATTGTGGAAGATATCGGCCTGCCGTCAAGGCGCTAGGGAGGCCTGGGCCATGGTGAAGACGCGGTACACAAAGGCTGACCCCAACCACATGGCCGAGGTCGGTCCTGTGGGGCCCGATGGGAAGGAGATCCCTGTAAGCTTAGTATACGGCCAAGTAGAATTGGGCGCAAAGTATTCCCAGCATGACTGTAAATTAGACAGCCTGTTAGATGGTATTGAAGAGGAATACAATCAGTCAGAATGACTGTAATTTAATTGACATTTATAATGCCTTCTAGCCGGATTGTAGATCGTTTGTCATGGCTGACCTTTTCGCTTCAGCCTCGGGACCTGATGGTCCGGAGTGTGTCTGAATTCCCATGCGGTTATATAAGAACCGGGGAATGCATGGAGACCAGGCGTAGGGGTCATTAGTGCATGAACAGACAAGTGCCCGACTAGTTATGTTATATTACATGGTTAGTAAGAAACATCTTCCAGGGAGAATAGTTCTGTTAGGGGTTCCTTTCCCTGGGAGGCATGCCCTAAAGTGCATGCCCATTCTGCGAAAAAGACGTGGGAAAAAGCATCTGGGGGCGCATAAATAAATAAGTGAAAAGATCATCTTTTAGGTCACCGACCGAATATTCCCTTAAGAACGCTAGCTTTCGGCTTCACCCAGTCTGAGGTACACATCCGGCTGATCCGGCAGTAACAATCGCAGAGGTGCTCCCTTTACCACCTAGACGAATAATCAGGAACGTAGGGGTAAGCACAGGAGCCAGCCCACCCAGCTTTGCCAAAACTTAAGTCATATCGATGCGTATAATGGTGAAATAAAAGGTACATGCGGAAGTGTAACACATGTGTTGGGCATGAAGACCGTATAAATAAGCTTCTGTTAAAAGAAGCCCCCAGGTTTAATGAGTGCGAATAGAACGTCATTTGATGAGACTTTAAAGGCTATAAGAGAAAGGAAGGGGAGAAGGAAAGAAATGTAAGACAGACAGTATATAAAAAATGGACAGAGGAAGGAGACAAACACAGAGTTCGACGCTAGGCATGGAATCTTCGGAGACGGGCTGCGTTCCATGGGTTCGGCTCGAGTCGGTTATCTGATGCATCTCGCAGGCGGTACGCTCCACCAGTCAGGACTTGGTCAATTATGAAGGGACCTTCCCACTTGGGCTTGAGTTTGTCCTTTTTCTTGTCCGGCAGGCGTAGAACTAATTAGCCAACATTGTAATTTTTGGCCCGTACTTCTCTGCTTTGGTATCTTTGAGCCTGCTGTTGATAGAATGCGGAACGGGCTTTTACCACGTCACGCTACTCCTCCAATGCGTCCAAACTGTCCTGCCGATCGAGCTCGGCTTCTCTTTCTTCGTACATGCGCACTCGAGGTGAGTCATGAATTATGCCGCAAGGCAAAACTGCCTCTGCGCCGTACACCATAAAGAATGGTGTGTATCTGGTGGTGCGATTCGGCGTGGTCCGCAGCCCCCAGAGTACGGAGTCGAGCTCCTCTACCCAGTGCGTGTTAGATTCCTTGAGGGACCGCACTAACCTGGGTTTGATGCCGCTCATGATAAGACCATTTGCACGTTCGACCTGGCCGTTAGTTTGTGGGTGATAGACGGAAGCATAATCGAGCTTGATGCCCATGTTTTTGCACCAGAGTTTTACCTCGTCGGCCGTAAAGTTCATGCCGTTATTAGTGATGATGCTATCAGGGACGCCGTAACGGTGTACAACCCTGGATATAAAGTCTATCACCGGTCTGGATTCGACCGTCTTAACAGGCTTGGCTTCTATCCATTTGGTGAACTTATCCACCATGACCAGTAAGTGTTTTTCCTTGTGGGTTCCGCCTTTAAGGAGTCCAACCATATCAAGCCCCCAGACCACAAAGGGTCAAGTGATGGGGATAGTTTGGAGGGCGGTGGGTGGCATATGGGTTTGGTTTGCAAAGAGCTGGCAGCCGACGCATCGTTGGACTAAGTCCTGGGCATCTGCCCAGGCCGTCGGCCAATAAAAGCCTGTACGGAAGGCCTTCCTTACAAGGGACTGAGCTGCAGCGTGATGACCGCTGAGTCCGGCATGAATTTCAGCCAGGAGGTTCCGCCCTTCCTCTTCGGAGATGCACCTTTGAAGGACTTCGGTATTGCTTTTCTTATAAAGCTCTCCCTCGTGGACCTTGTAGGTTTTGGATCGCCGCACTATGCAGCGTGCCTCATTTTGGTCCTCGGGGAGCTCCTGCCTAGTAAGGTAGGCGAGGAATGGTTCTGTCCATGGGGCAATGACGGCCATTATTACGTGGGCTGAAGGTGTTATTTCATTGGCAGAGCCTCCGATTGTGTCAGAATGTTCGGTGTCGGGCAGTGTGGTTGGGTCTGGGCTGTTATTGTTCGGCTCCCCTTCCCATACTACGGGCGGCTTGAACAGCCTTTCCAAGAAGATGTTGGGGGGGACTACATCGCGTTTTGCGCCGATGCGTGCCAGGACATCTGCCGCCTGATTATTTTCCCAGGCTATATGGTGAAATTCAAGCCCTTCGAACCGAGCTGACATTTTTAGGATGGCGTTGCGGTAAGCTACCATTTTTGGATCCTTGGCATCAAAGTCTCCATTTATTTGGGATATTGCGAGGTTCGAGTCCCCGTGCACCTCTAGGCGTTGAATGCCCATGGATACTGCCATCCGGAGACCATGTAAAAGGGCCTCATATTCGGCTGCATTGTTGGAGCCTGTGTACATAATCTGGAGTACGTATTGAACTGTGTCTCCTGTGGGGGACGTCAAAACAACGCCAGCCCCTAGTCCGGCCAACATCTTGGAGCTGTCGAAATGCATGATCCAATTTGAATATGTGCCGTACTCTTTAGGGAGTTCGGCCTCCGTCCATTCTGCGACGAAGTCGGCCAAAACTTGCGACTTGATGGTTCGCCGTGGCTTATAATTTATGTCAAACAGGAGGAGCTCAATGGCCCATTTTCCATTCCGGCCCGTTGCATCACGGTTGTTTATAATATCGTTAAGTGGTACCTCCAAGGCTACTGTTATTGAACACTCTTGAAAGTAGTGTCTTAGCTTCCGGGATGCCATAAATACCACGTACGCAATCTTTTGATAATGCGGGTACCGTGATTTGCACGGAGTGAGGACAGTGGACACATAATAGACCGGCTTTTGAAGGGGGAATTTGTGTCCGTCCGTTTCTCGTTCGACGACGAGCACTGCGCTTACAACCTGATGTGTTGCTGCAATGTACAATAGCATTGGTTCGCCAATGTTTGGCACGGCCGGGACTGGGTTTGTTGCCAATATGGATTTTATTTCGTCAAGTCCGGCCGTGGCTGCATCCGTCCATTCGAAGTGTTCGATGCGCCGAAGGAGGCGGTAAAGGGGTAGGGCCTTTTCTCCCAAGCGGGAGATAAAGCGGCTTAGAGCCGCCACGCATCCGGTTAACTTTTGTATTTGTTTGAGGTCCTTTGGGATATCCAATTGTGACAGAGCTCGGATCTTGGCTGGATTTGCTTCAATTGCTCTACCGGATACAATGGAGCCCAAGAGCTTTTCGGCTGGGGATTATTCCTCTAAAGGTTGTGCTGCTTCATTCAATGCGGTTCCAGTCTATTTCCATTTTTTGAAGGGTTTCCTCATAAATGAGGTTCAATCCGCTGCCGCCGTCCATGAGTACCTTGGTAAGACGAAAGCCGTCCACTATTGGACTGAGGACCAATGCGGCTGGTGCTCGGGCTGTTCGGAATTTAGGTTCATCAAGGGCGTTAAAGGTAATAGCCGTGTCACTCCATGGGTTTGTTGTTGCTACTTGGTAGACTTCGGCAAGGCTGCGGAGTGTCCTTTTTAGCATATTATTTGATGCGAAAGTCTCGAAGACTGTTAATACCGTATTGGTGTCTCTGGGGTGGCTTTCTGTGGCCTTCGGAATTAGGAGTTCTTCGCCAATTTTGGCCACCTGACGGAGTATCCAACATGCTCTAAGGCTGTGAGTTGGTGTGGCGTCCTCTGTACTGTGAATTTTATAGGGTCCATTAAGCCATCCTTCCAGTACGGTTCCATGCCCTGTAGAGGGTTTTTGCCTTTTGGTCTTTGACCCGGGTGTCTGGCGATGATGCACCCTTTTATTTCGGACTGGGTTTGTATTCAGGGCTGGATCGTCCCAAAATTTTATTTCGGTTTTCCAGGCGCTTTCCATTGCACAGTACTTTCGTACAATGGACGCTAAGTCAGCGAAGCGTGTAATATCACGGCGACTTATGGCGTTGAGGATTCCCTTGTTCGTGCAATTATTACAGAATATTGAGATTGCGTCTTCCTCGCGGCAGTCCCTTATCCTGTTCCTAACCAGGAGGAATTTGGCCCAGTAATGATGTACTGTTTCATCGGGCTCTTGCCTGATTTGGGATAGATCACTCATGTTCGGGTGGGTGGGTGGGATTAAATCCGAGGCCTCACCCAATCTGAGGCTCAGAGGCCGAGGAATTTCCGAACTTGAAAATTTGGATTCCTGAATGTTGTCCAATGAATCCAGCCCGTCGCCTGACTCTAAGTTCAGGTCTTGAGTGATATCCTCCCCTCCGTGGGTATCCGGCTTGGAGGGATCGGGAATCCGGACATAGCTAGTCCTTAAGATAGATGAAGGGTCGGCGCACTGTCCCTCTACCACGGCAACGTGATGGTTGGCTTGGGGAGAGTTAGTCTCTCTCAGATCGGGTTTAGGCCCAATCTGGTCGTAATCCGTAGCGACTCCCAGGGCGGCGATGCGATCCAAGAGCTCATTTATGGAGGAGAGCTCCATTGGATCTAACTGCTCGGCGAGTTCCGAGCTGACATGAAGATTGTTTTCGATGGCTCGAGAGGTCATCGTCGGCGCAAAAGCCGAACAGGTAGTCATAAGAAAACCACCTAGCCGGAGGGTTTGGCCGACAGCCAAAGCTCCCTTAGCAATGGTGTCGTCTTTAAAGACGGGGCGAGGCATCCTTCCTGATGGCGACGACACAGAGGAACTATCAATGAAAGCACCAATGTCGGTGTCAAAACCGGCGGATCTCGGGTAGGGGGTCCCGAACTGTGCGTCTAGGACGGATGGTAACAGGAGGCAAGGGACACGAAGTTTTACCCAGGTCTGGGCCCTCTTGATGGAGGTAAAACCCTACGTCCTTCTTGATTAATATTGATGACATGGGTAGTACAAGAGTAGATCTACCACGAGATCGGAGAGGCTAAACCATAGAAGCTAGCCTATGGTATGATTGTTGTTCCGTATGTTGTCCTACGGACTAAAACCATCCGGTTCATATAGACACCAGAGAGGTTTAGGGTTACACAAATTCGGTTACAATGGTAGGAGATCTACATATCCGTATCGCCAAGCTTGCCTTCCACGCCAAGGAAAGTCCCTTCCAGACATGGGACGAAGTCTTCAATCTTGTATCTTCATAGTCCAGGAGTCCGGCTGAAGGTATAGTTCGGCCATCCGGACACCCCCTAATCCAGGACTCCCTCACCTGACCAGGCTTCAATTTGCTGGCAACGTTCGAGCTTCCTAATAAATGAAGTTTGCAACCTTTTGACCATCGGATCATTTTTTGTAGTTTCACCAAAATCGAGATGAGCATCCTTGTGGCAAAGAAATTGAACAAGCGTGATTAGAATAAGATTACTAGGACTAGTTGATGAGACATAAGCTCATCACAAATACAGTACGTAGAAGCTAGTAGAGGTATGTGCGGGGCAACGAAGTAGGGAAATATCCACAGGGAGTGATGTGGGTAGCTGGAGCAGTGGTGCAAGCCTGCTGTAAAGGGAGTTGTACCTGAGGGATGTAGCTCAACCTTGAGGAGGGCGGCGGGAGGCGGCAACTGCCAACATCGCGGCAGTGAGCAAGGGACGAAGGCAACCTCACCGGCTTTGTGAGAGATAACGGCGGGGACCCCTAATCGAGACGTGCCGACAGTGGGTTTTCGCCGTCGGCGACAGCCACCGCATCTACACTAAGCATCCACCCCTTCCCCAAGCGGACGTGATCCGCCGGGATGTTAGAGATGTGGCCACAGTCGTTTTGTGCGAGAGAGTGTGAAGAGAGCAACCCCAGCAAGCAACCGTGTAGGCTGGCCCGTCCTGACTATGTAGTCCTTTTCTCTCCATATGAACCTATCATATTGCGTACGTGCCACTGAAAAAAAACTTTATTTATAAATGATGCGGCACCTACTACTTGTTCTTCTATAACCTTGCGCTTGGCATCTCCAAAATATTGACCTTGCGATTGGCTCTTCGCCTCTTCGGGAAGTCGAGCAATAATGGTAGTGCAGTATATATCGTTCTGGTTATATGAGACCGAATGAATTGCTGCACGTCCACCACGTGGGCGAGGGTCGAGGGGCGAGGGAGAGTGCTACATACAGAGTAAAATGAGTGAATCTACACTCTAAAATACGTCTATGTACATCAGTGTTTGGAGTATGTACTAGTAGTTCATATTGAAATCTACTAACGGACATATATATTCCAAACAATATGATATAATCTCTATAACCAAGGTAGTAGGGACGAGGAGTAAACGGAGGGAGTAGTAATTTTTTCTCCTCGTCCTGCGAGCCACCACGTGCATGGGCGAGGGAGCGGGCGTAAGGCGTAGTAAGCAAGCTTCACCTCATCCTGCGAGCCACCGCGCCCGTGGGCGGGGGAGACGGCGTACTAAGCAAGCTTCTCCTCGTTCTGCGAGTTGACGGGACACATCAAAAGTACTCCAGTGTATAGAGCCTTGCCTCTAAGGTAGGCCCCACATGGTTTGCCTCTTTTTTTAACATAACACGTCAAGTCGCAATTTGTTTGTTCACCCATGGTAGACGATCCTCCCTCCACCAAGTGGACAACTAGTACACGTGCCAAATTACCATGTGGGCTACCTTTTTCGTATAGAAATGAGCTCCACCATGTACTCGCATGGGTGTGGTTGGGAAAGAGACGGGAGTACGTGCGCCGTGCATGCACCTCTTCTCCTCGTGCATGTCCCCCACCTACGTGGGTGTGTGTGAGAGATACAAACCACGTTCGTGAGTGTTTTTTGTTTTGGGTTGGGGGTGGGGTGGGGGTTGATTTCGTGAATTATTTGTGGGAATATGTGTCGATGACATCTCAAACAAAATTTTGCATGCAATGTGTGTTAAATGGAGGCCTATCCATATCATACATAGAGGGTCGGGCAATCCACGAGAAGAGAGGGAGGGGTCATAGCTATCGATAGAGTCGAAGAGAGGATCAAGTGGGTGGGTGCGAGATCGATGAAGAGAGCCATCGAAATTGTGTGTGTGTACAAGTCAAAGATATAGGGCGACTGGCCTACCGGAACGTTAGAGGGAACACGTCAAGTTTGTGTGTGGCAGGGAGACATGACTAGAGCGCTCGATGTATCGGTGTGTGTGGGGGGAGGGGGTGGTGGGAGGGGTAGGCAGAGGCCTAACTATAGAGGTAGAACGACTCGTATATGTGTTGAGAAGGAGAGACCCAGCTATGTCTTGAGGGAGATCAGTCGACATCCATACATAACTGAAGGACGGGAAATATGATGGGAGAGAGAGAGGAGAGAGAGAGGTAGGGAGAGGGAGGGAGAGGGGTAGAGTGCTGGATGGGTGATAGAGTTGCTTCTCGAAGATGGTGGGAGAGGCCTACTAGACAAACTGAGGGTGGAACTGCAATGTTATCAATAAGAGTGGGGATGTGTTTCTGTGTATGCCTGTGCATGATAGATTTGTCGGGACGCGTCCATGGATGATGAAGGGGAACCATGTGTTTGGTAAGCAAACCTAACTAGATCAGTAGATCAATTGTTGTTTGTCGGAGGAAGGGAGAGACACAACTAATGAGGTAGATCGATTGACATGTGGGTAAAAACGAGTTATAAGGACCTAGCTAGCTATATGTATAGCGAGAGATCAGTCGGTGTACGTCCATTTGTTAGAGGCAAATAAGGCCCAGCGAGATGGATAGACAGAGAGAATGGAGCTAGGAGGTGGTGCGAGAGGCCCAACTACTAGCTAGATAGGGGGAGGAGTGTGCGGTTGTGAGAGCGATGAAAAGAGGGGCGAGAGTTTACACGTGTGTCTGACCGTATGAGAGACACGAGGCAAGGACACATAAAGGAGGAGATTGAAGGTGTGTTTGTATGTTGTAGGCAGGTATCGCTGGAGAGGTTTATCGATCGGTGTGTGTCGGAAAGGAGTTGTGGAGACTCTGGGAGAACGACCTAAAGAAAAAAATGAATGTGCCCGGTGGATAGAATGCCGAGGGAGGGGGAGGGCGAGGAGGGTGTGTGCATGCACGAGAGAAAGTTAGTGGTAGCTACAAAGGTTAGAGGATTGTGTGGGTGTAAGAGACTAACAAAGATCATAATTTGATATGAAAGCAGATTCATATACTTGAATAGGAGATCATACTGTTTTAAACATTGCATGCATGAATATAGCGGTGATACACGTGTTGTGCACATGTATACCATAATGTGATAATGCATGGTGTTTGCAACTCACAGCTAAATGCCGAACAATCTAAACCATACTATACATCAAACAATATCACATTTTATTTGAATTTGTGATAATGTGTGGCATTTGCAGCTTACAACTAAATATCGAACAATCTAAACAATACTATATATCGAACAATCTCACATTTTATTTGAATTTGTGGTAATGTGTGGTGTTTGCAACTCACATCTAAATACTTTTAGGCGTAGGGGGGCGGGGCACCATACATAATGTGATAAACACATTATACATATGAGACATGGTTTAGATTATGATTATCTAGCTAGAGCTGGAAATGTAATGTGATTTGAAATCAAAATAAAGTGGATTCAAAAATCTAGTTCGAGTTCATATAGTACACATAGTTCATATGTAACTCGAGACTAATCATGTGGTGTGCTGTGAAGATAATACACAAACGATGGTTTAACTTGACAATAATGATGATTGTAGATCTTATTAAAACATAGAAACGAATTCAAATGCTTTGACATCACAACAATCATTACTGTAGATCTTATTCAAATAGAGAAACGAAATCAAATTTAGTTCATATTGAAGCGGTAGTATATACGTTTGGAATGCACTAAAACATTCATTTGAGTAGTAGGTTGCATGCATTATACACGTAGTGAAATATTTTAATTGAACATAACATGAATTCAAAGTTTTGAATGACATTTGTAGGGCACATTGATTTGGTACAGTACACATTAGGCTTGTCCGGAAATTTCAACCCGCGCCTTGTTAGCCCGAAATATTTAAGATATATCTTTGTCTCATTGTGCTCCGACAACTCCGTCCATCTCAACCCGCGCCTTGCTATTCCGAAATTACAACGCACGCGAAAACTCCCACCTCCTGTGAAATCCCGACACGCGAAATGCCCGTGGTACCCCTGAACCGAAAGAACCGCCTCAAATTGATGGGGGTACTTTCGTAACTTACCCCACATTTCGGACAAGCGCATCTCTAAGCCATGGTACCCCACTGCCATCCCATCCGCCCACCCATTCGTACACCGAGGCCGCGAAAACCCGCGACGAAACCCCACACCCTGCTCCGTCCGCCACCCAGCCGGAGCCTCTTCCCCGACGACGTCGTCCATAGCAACACCTCGACGTCCCTCATCCACCGTACTGGATGAGGATCCGTCGTCGATCTCATCATCCCGCCGGTTCAGCCACCCCGTTCTCCACCTCCAAGGAGCTGCCCCGACGTTCCCCTCGTCTTTCGCACCACCTCCATTCCCACACCGCCGTCTTCACCTACACCACCAGAAGAGCATCATCATCACCATTTCCTCGGATGAAGCTGCAGCCTAATCGGCGCCACCAAAGAGGTTGTACACTAATGCAGCATTTTCTTCTTGATTGGATCTCACGGTGCTGTTGGCGCTCGGTCCCGAGCCAACACAGCGTGGCTCCATCCACGACGGCGTCGCCGGCCACTTCCTCCACGGCGTCGCTCCCTCGGCGGCGATGTCCACATCAGTACGACCTGCTGCTTCTTTAGCTCTCGCTCGCGCTGCTGCTCTGCTCTTGCTCTCGGTCCCCTGCCTTGTCTGCTCTTGCTATTGCTCTTGCTCGCGCTGCTGCTCTCGCTCTTGCTCTTGCTTGCGATGCTGCTTCGATTTAGCTACACTTCACTCCGATGCCGCCGGGGTGAAGGAAGAACCAGCCGCAGTGGGGAGGGGGGCTCGCCGGAGAGGTACCCCACTATCTATCTTAGGGTTCAGGATGGGGGCGGTGGTCGCCGGTGGTGGCGGGGCGTTGGCGGGGCGGTGGCGGGGCGTTGGCGGGGCGGTGGCGTGGGGATCGCCGGAGAAAAAGCTCGGCACGGGGGGGCCTAGAGGGATGGTCGGGGCGGCGGCGGACCGGCGGTGGGGATTGTTTTCGGGGCGGGCGGGGCGGCGCACCGCCGGCCGCGGGCGGCGGGGGGCTGCTGTTTGGCCGGCTCAGGGGGGTGGAGGTTGACGATGAACCGCAGGCCCTTGATTTCGTATCCAACGGCTGCAAAATCGACTGACCAGAGATGAAAAAGTCAGTCGACCGACGTGTAGCCTCACCTTGCTAGTGCGTTCAGTTTCAACAGCAAAATTCAGTTTTGATAGCAAAATTCAGTTTCGACAGTTAAGTTCAGTGTCGACAGTTAAATTCAGGTTTGACAGTTAAGTTCAGAGATGAGCAGCTTATTTATTTTACATCTAGCACTTTGTGCTTATGTATTTTACGTCATGTATTGGAGATGCTATTAGAATTCCACTCAGGTTAACGTTGTTCATTGTCTCTCTTGTCCTGCTTCAGCCTCGGCGTCGTACAACTCACCGGAGCTGCTCCAACGATGAAACCCTCCATCACAGCGGAGCGGTACCTCGGGCCCCATCTCCAGATGCCTAAGATCTTCTTCCCCTCCTCCGACAGCCAAGACAGCCGGAGCATCCTCACCGGCCAACCCAATCACGCTGAGATCGACATGGCTTCGCCAAAGAGGTTGTACACTTGTTGCATCTCTATTTTACTCTACATGTTATATATATTGTCCACTGAGCACACAGATTTGTTCCTTTAGTGTCTCCTTGAAAGAAAAAACGTAGTAATTTTAATTTTCACTTGTCCTCCTTTGCAAATTCCTATTCATGAAGCACAAGACTAAGAGATAGTAGCATAATAGCATTATAACTGTACATTTTCTTGTGGTTTGACTTAATCTCACCATGCTTCTTTGCATCCTGTGATCTTCCAATTGTTGTGAATCAAACACCTAGATTGGCAGAAATCCTGTGTTTTTAAATTCTCTGTTTTGCACGTGCATTCCTATCCTATTCCTATCTATTTCCTATCCCTGCATTGTTGGAATCCTCCAATTCAAACGAGCCCTTACAGAATTACTTCTCTTACAGATAGTTGTCAAAGAAAACCTTGCGTGGTTTGTCCCGCTCCTGATGCGCCGTCGTCCACCCCAGCTCAGTTGCTCCAACGACAGAAGGGTCCAGCACAGTAGGGATCCGGCCTCCAGACTGTCTTTCGCCGCCTCAGATCTTCTTGCCTGCCGCTGGCAGCCATGAAAACTGCACTACCATCATCAACCAAGCAGATGACCTCGAGTACTACACGGGTCCGCAAGAGAGGTCGCACTCTTTCGTGTCTGCTTACGTTATGCATCGCTTAATATTACATGCTACTTTACCGTCCTGTTCACCGATTAGACTCTGAGTTAGCTCCAAACTAATGGTCAAACTTGAGTTTTTAAATGGTTGTGGGGTACATATCGGGGCTGCTATCAATAGTATCTATCTACTATCTGGTTAATCTCCGGTGTCTACTATGAGTTACATGTTGGGTGGGAAACAAACAGTAAAGAAGCCATTATCTGTATTTTTTAACTAAAGCCATTATCTTCCTGCTATTATTGGTTTTGGGTCTATCCACAGGTTGCTACCATCACTCTGGATTTCTGCATGCACTCCTTACATAATCTCACTATGTTTTATTCCTATGCATGACAGTTATTGTAAACAATGGAACTGAACATGTAGAGCAAAAGAGACGAGCCTTGTGTGGCAATAAAATTTCATGCAGACATCGCTCCATGGTAGGCGCAAAGGCAGCCCCCCTCCACGCATTTCGGATTGTAATCGAGAGGAAGATATCTGTTCTGAGGGGGATTCAGAAGGAGAAGACAACTCCTATTTACCCCCTGAGGTCTTCGCTCTAACTTGGCATGCTGATGTTGGTTATATCATGCATATGGTGTCTTGCATTGCTTACTTTATACATCAAATATGTCATGTGCTTAGTTTAGACATCCTTTGTGCGAATGCCATCTATTTAGTTTATTCATCGTTTATGTGAATTATGCAACGCCATCTTGTTTAGCCAGGCATCATATATGTGAATTTTGCAATGCCATCCTGCTTAGCCAGTCATCTTATATGTAAATTATATCATACCATCCTTTTTTTCTTTACATATTACATTTGTCAACAATGTTATTACATTCAACTGCTCTTCGTGTGCATCAGCCATTTGACACGGTGATGGCAAATTCTGGAGTGAAAACCAGGTCTTCAGAGCAGACTATGCTATCTGACGAAGCGCATATCTCGCTGGTTACGGATAGCTCCTCAGAGGAGGATTCAGAGACAGATGACCAGTCCTATTTTTCCCCTGAGGTCTATGCTCAAACTTGGCAGGGTTATATTACCCATGTAATGCATGTTGTCTTGCATTGCTTAGTTTTTACATCATATATGGATTGCCATCTGCTTACTTGCTTACTATATAAATCATATATTTGAATTATATCATGCCATCATGTTTACATAGTACATACACATCATCTATCTGAATTATGGCATGGAAACCCATTTAATAAAGACATCATATAGTTATATCATCTCATCCTGTTTAGTGTTACAATCATCGTATTTTGAATTATGGCATTCTATCCGTGAATGTATGTGAATTATGGCATGCCAACCTATTTAATAAACACATTATATAGTTATATCATGTCATCCTGTTTACATAGTCTCATATTTTGAACTATGTTTCCATCTTTTTTAGTTAGCCATCATAATGTGAAATTGTGTCATGCTATCCTGTTTAGTTAGCCATCATATATGTGAAATTGTGTCATGCTATCCTGTTTGGTTAGACAACATAAATATGAATTATTTCATGCCCTCTTTTATTCCCCACTATCCATTGCACGTATCTATCATACAATGTCTATACTTTCAATTACTTTTCTTGTTTATCAGCCATTTGAATTGGAGAGCGTGATGGCAGTATCTAAGGGAGTAATAACACGGTCTTCAGAAAACATAGTGCTACTAGTTGATGCAGATAGAACCACGGTTGTACTTGCCCAAGGACCAGATCCACCACACATAACCCAGACTCTCACAGATTGTACCCCTACCCAGTTGGACAGAGAACTAGCTACACCCCTTCTAACCCCAACCCCGGCAGATAGTAACCCAGTTCTAGTTGACACAGCACCGTCTCCACCACAGAGCACCCAAACACGAGCAGTTAGTAAGGGAACTGCAGTGCCCAAAGCACGAGGACCACCACTCCGAATCCCAACTCAACGCTTAAAGGAGAACAAGATTTGTTCTCAGTTCAGGTTCTATAGCTATGGTTCATACTCCTTTGCTCTTGCATGACTGTATTTACTCATACCAACTATTTTCAAATTTGAAGGATGGAATTGAAACTCCAATGGCACAACAGGTATGTTTTAAACCTGTTTCTTTAACTAGTTTGCTGTTGTAACCTGTTGTATGTTGATTTCAGTTTCAATTGAATAAACAGTTATGTTCTCATGTGATGCACATTACAAGTGTTGTTATTGCTCTATAGTTACCCACACTTATATTCTGTTTATTCTGCTTTGTCTTGAACAAATATTATTTGAACTGTGGCTCTATCTTGATTTGGCAACAAAAACTAGAATGATATAGACCATAAAGTGACCATGGTACATAGATATATGTTTGTTTCATGATGTTATCATGTCCACTTTACTACTGAACTCATTTACCAAAATGAGTTACATATACAACATGGTAAACATGTGATGTGTCTGCTTGTTTCTCTTTTAGAATGCGGACAAAATATTGGAGAACAGTACCGCGTTATCCAATGGTAAAGGAAGTAATGCAGATAAGGTTCAAGATAGTGAGACATCCCTGTTGGTCTCCAAGAAAGCTAATAAAAACTATCTTGACAACAGTGAGGGAACCCAAAAGTCATGTCTTGATGTAGTGTTCGAGTTACTAGCCACTACTTTTGGCACAAGCTCTTCGAACTCGCTTCCTGAATAAGTTTGTCTTCTTGAGTCTCAACTTCAAGTTCAAAGACATCGATCACATGCTGCGACAGGAAGCTGAAGGACTGAGGAAGTCCCTGCAGAATTCAGATGCATATTTTCTGGTGCAACAGCAAGCGCTGGAGGATTTAAGCGCCAAACAAGAGAAAGTTAATAAGCTTGCTAAGCATCTTGCCAGCATTATGGGTACCTAGTATATTGTTTCTTGAGATCTTCTGAAGTGGTTTCAGTTCTGGATTTGTTTTGCTGCGGCGTTTATTTGCGCTGGTCGCCAACTTTGACAATCAGTGTATATGATGTGCTGCTTTGTTCCCTATATTTGCACTGGTGGAGAACTTTGATGCCTAGTCGATGTATTATGTGTAATAGCCGTGATAGCCTAGCGTTAGTTGCTTGCTTATTTATTCCTTGTTGTCTTATTTATTTGTTTGCTTGTAGTCATTGCAGTTTTTTTCCACGGTTAGCTAGTGGCTGCAATAACCTATTTTTTAAAACTAGGCCACAATAACCATGGGCTAATATTTACTGTAGTGACACTGGGCCTCCTACTGGCCGTAGAAACAGTGGGCCTTCTACGGGCCGTAGAAATAATGGGCCTTCTAAGGGCCGTAGAAACAATGGGCCTTCTACGGGCCGTATTATCAATGGGACTTATATGGGCCGTATAATCGATTGGCCAAACTTGGGCCAAACAGACCACATTATGGCCGTAAATGGGCTAGAGTTGGAATTGTCTGTTCATGGGCCGACCATAACGGGCCATCGTTAATAGGCTGTATTTGATGACGCTATGAAATTGGTCCAATGTATTAACGGACCACAAACGGGCCGACTGTAACCACGGGCTGAATTTGGCCCACAAGCAGAAAATGATAGTAACGGGCCGTAAGTAAATGAATGCTGGAAATGAACCCAAGAATAAATGGGATCTGAGAAGGCCGAAAGATAACATGGGCTCGAAACGGCCCAACGGAATAACGGGCCGTTAATGGGTATAAAGTGATACACTGTTCATTATGGGCCAGTTTCATCATGGGCCATTAATGGGTGTAAAGTGATACACTGTTCATTACGGGCCAGTTTCACCACGGGTCGTTAGTAGGCCAAGAGTTACATAGGGCCTCATATGGGCCGAAAGACGTCATGGGCCATACATGGGCCAGAAGTGAAAACGGGCTAGAATCATATTGGATGGCCCAGATGACGCTACTAGGCCTAATTCGGATAGGGCGTAACGGGCCTTGGGTTAGCGGGCTGTAAATGGGCTATATTCGAACAGGCCGTTAAGAGGCTTTCCATGGGCCGGCCCGCCAGCTTTTGACAAAGTCAAACGGGCCGGCCTTTTCACAGGAATGGGCCTCTGTTGGGCTGTGCCACATGTCAACGTATCATAGGCGCCTTCCGTCCAATGAGTGGTTGACATCTGTCCCAACAATGAGCCGACACGTGTTTCCTCCAGCCAATGATGATTTTACACGTGGAAAATCCCCATTGGTTGGGGCTGTTAACGGGTTATCAAATCCAAAACCTGACCCGATAGCTTAACAGCGTTCTATTACGGTGGATGCCACGTGTCGGTCACCCTAGACGAAAGCACTTCTGTGACGCGCGATTTATCGTCATGGATGTGGACACTTCTGTGATGATAATTTTGGTAATGTCATGGAAAACTTCTACGACAGCACATGTATGACTATCTTGATTTTGTCATAAATTTGTCATGGATGTACATGCATGACAAAAAAAGCAACCTACTGTGACAAACACGTATCATCACGGAAGTGTATTTTTTTGTAGTGCATGTACTTAGCATAAGGGTTCATTTTAATCATATCAGACAAACGCATACGCAAAAAGATAGGTCTAATCATTTCAGCAAAGCGCTCAAAATCCTCATCATCCTTTTTCTGGGATGGTTTAGGAGGAAAAGGCATGGGTTTCTAAAACGATGGTTCTCTTTCTTTACCGTGATTCCTAGCAACAAAGTCTCTCTTATCATAACATTGATTCTTTGATTGTGGGTTATCAAGATCAACAACAGGTCCAATCTCTACATCATTATCATTGCTAGGTTGAGCATCAACATGAACATTATCACTAGGTTCATGTTTATTACCAGATTGTGTCTCAGCATCAAAAATAGAAATATCATTGGTATTCTCGGGTGTGTCTATAACAGGTTCACTAGAAGCATGCAAAGTCCTATCAGTTTTCTTTTTCTTTTTAGTACGAGGACTAGCTGCATCAGTATTAGTTCTCTGAGAATCCTGCTCAATTCTCTTAAGATGGCCCTCAGGGTACAAAGGTTCCTGGGTCATCATACCACCTCTAGTCATAACCCTAACAGCATTATCATTATTCTTATTATTCAACTCATTAAGCAAATCATCTTGAGCCTTAAGTACTTGTTCTACTTGAGTTGTAACCATGGAAGCATGTTTACTAATAAGCTTAAGATCATTAACAGTTCTATTCATATAATCACCCAAGTGGTCAAGCATGTAGGAATTACATTTCAATTCTCTACTAACATAAGCATTGAAGTTTTATTGTTTAACAATAAAATTATCAAACTCATCAAAGCATTGTCTAGCAGACTTATTATGGGGAATATGATCACCTTCATCAAATCTACGGAGAGAGTTTACCTCTACTACCTATGTCGGGTTATCAATACCATGTATTTCTTCAATAGGCGGTAAATTTTTAACATCTTCAGCTTTAATACCTTTTTCTTTCATAGATTTCTTTGCCTCTTGCATATCTTCAGGACTGAGAAATAGAATACCCCTTTTCTTCGGAGTTGGCTTCAGAATTGGTTCAAGAAGTTTTCAATCATTTTCATTACTCAATATATTATTCAATAGCAATTCAGCTTGCTCAATAGTTCTTTCCCTGAAAACACAACCAGCACAACTATCTAGGTGGTCTCTGGAAGCATCAGTTAGTCCATTATAAAAGATATCAAGTATTTCATTTTTCTTGAGAGGATTATCAGGCAAAGAATTAAGCAATCGGAGAAGCCTCCCTCAAGCTTGTCGGAGACTCTCTTCTTCAATTTGCACAAAATTAAATATTTCCTTTAAAGCAGCTTGTTTCTTCTGAGTGGGGAAATATTTTGCATGAAAGTAGTAAAGCATATCCTTTGCCTGCTTGCTAAAGGGGTCCAACCAGCGACATTGCACTAGCCAGATCAGTCAAGGACTTGGTTCTTCGGGGTTGGGGGAACTTTGGACCCAGAAACAGGGAAGTGTGTTTGGACGAATGAGCAACTAGCAATACCCATCCATAAGCTTCAAAAAGCAATCAAGGCAGCACAGGAAGGGATGTTAATTCTCGACAAAGAGAAGGACGACCTGACAGAGGCCCTCGGGAATCCTGAACACCCTAGACAAACACAAGGCACATTAGGCTCCATTCCGTGGGTGCATGGGTTTCCTGACAGCGGTGGTTATAGAAGCCGAGAGAGAAAGAAGAAAGAGAATGCAACCGAAATGCAGAAGCTCAGTGCAAGATTGGCGAAACTGGAGGAACTTGAGAGCCAGCGAGCTACCGGCCAACCATCTCAGCAGCACGAAGATCCTTCCTTTGACGCTGCCATAGAAGCTACCCCACCATCTCAGTGGAGAAGCAGCATGGCTTCCACGGAGCTGGTTCAGCCTGATTTTACGGCTCCTCACTACCCCGTGGATAGTATCACAGATGCTGAACATTATGTGCTAATGGCCATAACCTGACCTTGAAGGTGGCGCTCGGCTCTGTTGTACCTCCTAGACTGAGGGAACTTTCCATTGTCGTCCGATTCCACATGGCTATGTGATAACCCACAAGTATAGGGGATCGCGGCAGTTTTCGTGGGTAGAGTATTCAACCCAAATTTATTGATTCGACACAAGGGGAGCCAAAGAATATTTTGAGTATTAGCAGCTGAGTTGTCAATTCAAACACACCAGAAAGTCTTAATATCTGCAGCAAAGTATTTAGTAGCAAAGTAGTATGGAAGTAGGGGTAACGGTGGCAAAAGTAATAGTAGCAGTTTTGTAGCAATCGAAACAGTGGCAACGAAAAAGTGACAAAGCAAAGATCAACAGGTGAAAAGCTCGTAGGAAATGGATCAATGATGGACAATTATGTCGGATGGAATTCATCATGCGATGGTTATAACATAGGGTGACATAGAACTAGCTCCAGTTCATCAATATAATGTAGCCATGTATCCCGAATATAGTCATATGTGCTTATGGAAAAGAACTTGCATGACATCTTTTGTCCTATCCTCCCGTGGCAGCGGGGTCCTATTGAAAACTAAGGGATATTAAGGCCTCCTTTTAATAGAGTAGCGGACCAAAGCATTAGCACTTAGTGAATACATGAACTTCTCAAACTACGGTCATCACCGGGAGTGGTCCCGACTATTGTCACTCCGGCATTGCCGGATCATAACACATAGTAGGTGACTATAACTTGCAATATTGGATCAAGAACACAACTATATTCATGAAAACATAATAGGTTCAGATCTGAAATCATGGCACTCAGGCCCTAGTGACAAGCATTAGGCATAGCAAAGTCATAGCAACATCAATCTTAGAACATAGTGGATACTAATGATCAAACCCTAACAAAACTAACTCGATTACATGGTAAATCTCATCCAACCCATCACGGTCCAGCAAGCCTACAATGGAATTAATCACGCACGGTGGTGAGCATCATGAAATTGGTGATGGAGGATGGTTGATGATGACGATGGTGACGGATTCCCCTCTCCGGAGCCCCAAACAGACTCCAAATCTACTGTAGCAACCAGACCTCAAACAGTCCAATCTCTGTGCTCCGGTGTCATCCCTGGATCAGTAATGCTGACACCACATAGTACTTGAAGGATTTATAACAGAGTAGCAATCACACACTTATTACATCGAGGGTCTCAAAAGAAAACTTATTACAATAAATATGGCATAAGGCCATCTAATAACGATAACAGCGAAAGGCTTGGAAGATAAGTGAGTCCATCAACTCCAACGGCATCACTGAGTATAGAACCACGACCTAAAGGCACCTTACTCATCGTCTGAAAAGTCTGCAACATGAACGTTGCAGCCCGAAACGGGTCAGCACAGGGAATATGCTGGCAAAGTAACACATAGAGAGAAATGAAACAATAAGGCTATACTACATGCATATTTGGCTGGTGGAAAGCTCTATGGTTATAGTTTTTCATAAAGCTAATTTTTCCCTACTGCAAAGGAATATATTTTATTTAACTCTCATGGTAGTTGTTAAACATTGAGAGTGTAGACACCCTCTCAATCCCAATTAAGCATCATCATTAAACCCAACAAAATTAATTAGAGTAACATGATGAGATTCACATGATAATCCAAGTACTAGATACTCAAGATGTCGATAACTGGGGACACGGCTAACCGTGATTAGTTTATACACTCTGCAGAGGTTTGCACACTTTTCCCCATAAGACTCCATCTCCTCCATTGGGATTCTCGCACTACATGGTGTTTGAGAAACGGATGACCGAGACATAGTCTTTTAGAAGCGCTTGCACCTTACGAACGGGTAGACCGTACCAACCTACATCCCCTACATCTGCTAGTCTACCACTGTAAGAGTTTGCATGACTTAGTCAACTATGCTAGAGCCCATAGTAGCTTGTGGCTGCACACGGAAGTTTCTAATATGAATAACCTCATGATCCCTTTGAGCCTGGGTGGCGGTCCAAAAGAAAAACAGGCAATCGCTGGAATACCCAGGTGCCTCAATCCACCCAGATGTGTGTTTAGGTTGCCAGCTTAAGTAAACCATTAATTTAACAATCTCACATCTGTCATGGATACACTCACCCAATCCACATCTACTAGCATAGCATGGCATAATAAGCAAACGTAGAAGTAACTCCCAAAGGTTTGATAATAAAACAGGTAATATGTACTACCTCATCTACTTCCCAAAACCCACAATTTAATTAGATCCTAATCATGCAATGTGTGAGGATGGATCTAATGCAATAAAACTGGGTAGTAGGAGGTATGATGAAAGTGTTACTTGCCTTGCTGATGATCCGCAAAACCTAGCGATTCGAAGTAGCAAGCAGCGCACTCCGGGTACTCTATCGCAAAAAAAACAAGCGTACAATAAGTACTCATCTAATGCACAGGTAAAACTCGAATAAGAGATTTAACCAGATAGTTCAACTTAAGAACTCCGGTTGGCAAAAAGAATCAAATCGAACAAAGCAACGAAAGACAAACGGCAATAGAAACAAGCTTCATTTACTATTCTAGATCTAGGTCAAATTTTACAGATTCAAAAACTTGTTTGAGTTGGTTAAACGGAAAGAGGGTGTCGAGAAGAAACTCCAGGCGCTTGAATCGCCTGTTTCCGATAAACAAGCAAAAATTTAAACTAGAACGAAAATCGGATCAGAAATCGCGATCAGAAATAATCGCAGAATTATCCGAGAAAAAGAAAAACGACGAACAGAATAACGAACGAATGTTCATTTTCTGGAACTAAACAATGAATGCGTTCGTTAAAACGAATGAATGAGCGAATGCTCGCTAAATAAATAAATCGGAAAAAACCGATCTATTTAAAAAAAACAAAAACTAGGGTTTTCAAAAAATCGAATCGGTTTTTCTCAATAAACCGGGCGGCGGGGCGGCTACCTCGGCTCGGTCCGGCGGGGTTCCGGGCGGCGGCGGTGGGCAGCAACAGCAGCGGGGCGACGCAAGCGGTGTGCGGCGGATGGAGGCGGGGCTGCGTGGGCGGGGCGGCGCGGCATCTCGGGGCTCCAGGGGGGCCCGGGTGGCCATTTAAGGAGGGAGGGCGGGCGGCGGCCTTGCTTGGGGAGGGGGTCGGCGGCACGTGCCTGGCTCGGACTCCGAGTCCGGCGGCAGCTCGGCGAGGGAGGCGGTGGCCTAGCGGGCCGGCCTGGCTCGGCTCGACCTTTGGCCCAGTCGGGCGCGAGGTTCTTTTTTTTAAAACAATTTCACCCAAACTAAAAAAATTCTAGAAAATAAATAAAAATCTAAAATTGCCAACACAAATTTTCACCCTCTAAAAAATATTTAGAACAGGGTGGACATTTTCTTGGCCCTAAATGTAGTTTTCGAAAACGTGCAATTTTTCCTGAATTCAAATAAAACCACGAAAAACTCCAGAATAAAACCTTATTTGATTTTTTATTAAATCCTCAATATTTCTTTATTTTGGGAAAGTCATTTTATTCCCTTTCTCATATTTTGATAATAGAAATAATTGAAGATAAAATAAATCAAATCAAATGATCCTATTTTCAAAATTTGAGAAAACTAAAATATGAAAATAACGAAATCCCCAACTCTCTCCGAGGGTCCTTGAGTTGCGTAGGATTTCTAGGATCAACCCAAAATGCAAATAAATATGATATGCAGTAATGATCAATTGTATAACATTCCAAATTGAAAATTTGGGATGTTACAAACCTACCCCCCTTAAGATGAATCTCGCCCTCGAGATTCGGGTTGGCTAGAAAATAGGTGAGGGTGGTCCTTCAGCAGATCTTCCTCTTGCTCCCAGGTGGCTTCATCCTCCGTGTGGTGGCTCCACTGAACTTTGCAAAACTTGATAACCTTGCTGCGGGTTACTCGGTTGGCATACTCAAGAATCCTAACTGGTTTCTCCTCATAGGTCAAATCACTGTCCAACTGAATCGCTTCCAGCGGCACTGTATCTCTCAGCAGTATATCAGCCATCTCCGCATGGCACTTCTTTAACTGGGAAACGTGGAACATGTCGTAAACTCCTGACAATCCTTCGGGTAATTCCAACTTGTAGGCTACTTCTCCCATACGCTCCAAAACCTTGTATGGTCCTACAAAACGTGGCGCTAACTTTCCCTTAACTCCAAAGCGCTTAACTCCTTGAAGTGGAGATACTCGAAGATAAACTCGGTCTCCGACTTCGTAAACTGTCTCCTTGCGTTTAGAATCTGCGTAGCTCTTCTGCCTAGACCGGGCTACCTTGAGCCTCTCGTGAATAAATTTCACCTTCTGTTCAGACTCCTTAATCAGATCCGGTCCAAACAACCGTCGGTCTCCAACTTCATCCCATGACAACGGGGTTCTGCACCTCCTTCCGTACAAGGCTTCGAAAAGGGCCATCTTCAAACTGGATTGATAACTGTTGTTGTAAGAGAACTCTGCATATGCCAAATTGTCGTCCCAACAAGATCCATAATCTAGCGCACAAGCTCTCAGCATATCCTCCAAAATCTGATTGACTCTCTCGGTCTGTCCATCTGTCTGCGGATGGAAAGCTGTACTGAATTCTAGCCTGGTACCCAAAGTTTCGTGCAACTGATTCCAGAACTTTGAGGTAAACTGGGTTCCTCTATCCGATACAATGCTCCTAGGAACTCCATGCAGACATATGATCCTGGTCATGTATATCTTTTCCAACTTGGCACTGGTGTAGGTAGTCTTCACTGGGATGAAATGAACTATCTTTGTCAAACGATCGACTACTACCCAAATCGAGTCATATCCTGAACGAGTTCTGGGAAATCCCATAATAAAATTCATGCCTAGCTTATCCCACTTCCATTCGGGTATCGGCAATGGTTGTAGCAATCATGCTGGCTTCTGATGCTCTGCCTTTACTCTTTGACATACATCACAAACTGCTACATACTCCGCAATATCCTTCTTCATTCTGGTCCACTAGAAAGTATCCTTCAAATCCATATACATCTTGATATTTCCTGGGTGAATTGAATATGGTGAATCATGGGCCTCTTGCAGAATCAACTTCCTGATCTCTAGGTCATTGGGCACATAAACACGGTCTTCAAACCATAGGGTATCGTGCTCATCCTCGCGAAATCTTTTATCTTTTACTTTGCTCATTTTCTCCATAATAGAAGCGATCTCCTTGTCAGTCCTTTGAGCTTCTCTTATCTTATAAATTAAAGTAGACTAAATCTCCAATGCTGCTACATAGCCTCTCGGAACTATCTCTCCAAACATAGCTCGCAAAGATTCTCGGCTAACTCTATTGGTAAATCTCCTATCATTTGGGTGTTGACATGGCTTTTATGGCTCAATGCGTCAGCTACTACGTTAGCCTTTCCGGGATGATAATGCAATCTCATATCATAATCCTTCATGAGCTCCAACCATCTCCTTTGCTTCAGATTTAACTCCTTCTGCGTGAAAATGTACTTCAAACTCTTGTGATCCGTGTACACCTCACAATGGTTTCCAATGAGAAAATGTCTCCAAGTCTTCAACGCATGCACTACGGCTGCTAATTCCAAATCATGGGTGAAATAATTTAACTCATGAGGCTTAAGCTGTCGTGAGGCATATGAAACAACTCTTCCTTCCTGCATAAGCACTTCTCCAAGTCCTCGACGTGAAGCGTCACAATACACCTCATAATCCTTGGTCTGATCCGGCAAAATCAACACCGGTGATGTAACCAAACGTTCCTTCAACTCCTGGAAACTGGCCTCACACTCTTCAGTTCATTTGAACTTGGTATCCTTCTTCAACAACTCTGTCATAGGCTTCGCAATCTTCGAGAAGTTTTCAATGAATCTCCGGTAGTATCCTACGAGTCCAAGAAAACTCCGGATCTCTCCAACTATTGTTGGGGCTTCCCCATTTGTCACAGTGTCAACCTTGGTGGGATCTACTGCTATACCTTCTCCAGATTTAACGTGTCTGAGGAATCCAACTTCCTTCAACAAAAACTCAAATTTGCTATACTTCGCATATAACTGATGTTCTCTGAGCTTTCCGAGTACCGAACGCAAATGCTCCTTATGCTCCTCTTCATTCTTCGAGTAAACTAGGATATCATCAATGAACACTACGACGAACTTATCCAAAAACTCCATAAACACTTTGTTCATCCTGTTCATAAAATATGCAGGTGCGTTAGTCAGACCAAATGACATAACGGTATACTCGTACAGCCCATACGTGGTGGTAAAAGCCGTCTTAGGTATATCCTGTTCTCGAATCTTCAACTGATGGTATCCTGATCGCAGATCGATCTTGGAAAATACCTTAGCTCCTTGCAATTGATCAAACAGATCATTGATCATCGGTAGTGGGTACTTGTTCTTGATGGTTACTTCATTCAATCCTCTATAATCAACAACCATCCTTAATGTTCCATGCTTCTTCTCCACTAGAAGTACTGGCAATCCCCAAGGTGAAGAACTTGGGCAAATATAACCCTTATCCAATAACAATTAATCTGCTTCTTAATCTCCTCCAAATCCTTTGCGGGCATCCTGTATGGTCTCTTAGATATTGGCCCTGTGCCTAGCAAAAGCTCAATCAAAAACTCAATATCTCGATCCGGTGGCATGCCTGCAACTCCTCTGGAAATATGTCAGGGTAATCCTTTACCACTGGTACTTCCTCCTGCACAACTCCTGTTAAGGAATTTACTTGAGTCCTCTTCGGCACATGCCGGGATACATACTTGATCCTTCTTCCTTCTGGCGTTGTAAGCAAAATTGACTTACTGGCGCATTCAATATTACCTTCATACTTCGATAACCAATCCATGCCTAATATCACATCCAATCCTTGAGATTCCAATACTATTAGGTCTGAGGGAAATACGTAGTTACCAATCCTTAATGGTAACCGATCACACCATAGACTAGCCATATACTCTACTCCAGGTGAGGTTACTAACATGGGTGACCTAAGGGCTTGGGTTGGCAGTCTATACTTATCCACAAATCCCCTTGAGATGTATGAATGCGATGCACCAGTATCAAAAAGAACGAGTGCAGTAAATGACTTAACCAAAATCTTACCGATTACTGCATCCGGCTGCTCTTCAACCTCCTCCACGTTTACGTGGTTCACCTGTCCCCTATTGAAAGGGTTCGGCTTCTTCCCAGAGCTTCCATTGCCATTTCCATTCAGGGATTCAGGACATTCATTGGCGTAATGTCCGGTCTTCTGGCACTTAAAGCAAGTGACTTGGCTCAGGTCTCTCTTGGCTAGGGTTGATGGGTTGGTACGGTCCTGGCCGTTGCTTCCTCCATTCCCATTACCATTCTTGGGGCCATTATGATTGTGCGAGCTACCTCCTCCATGGGTATGCTGAAAATGTCCTCCCGGTCTAAGGGTAAAACGTGGCTTTTGCTAAGCTCCAGAATTGTACTTCCCTTGTCCATACTTCCTCTTGCGGTTCTCAATCTGCTGCTGCTTCCCTTCAATCGTAAGAGCATGATCTACCAACTCCTGGTAGTTGTTGAAGGTTGCTACCATCAACTGCATGCTCAACTCATCATTCAGTCCTTCCAGAAACTTCTCCTGCTTAGGTGCGTCCGTAGCAACGTCATATGGGTCATAATGTGCTAGCTTACTAAAGTCCTCCACATACTGGCCAACTATCTGTCCTCCTTGGCGCAAGTTGTGAAACTCACGCTTCTTCATGGCCATAGCTCCTGCTGAAACGTGGGCAGTACGGAAAGCCTGCTGAAACATGGGCAGTGTCGATAGGGAAAGTGGCTGCGAAATTCTCCCACCATGATGCTGCGGGTCCTTCAAGCTGATGTGCGGAAAACATCACCTTTTCCGCATCTGTGCATCCTGCCGTGGTCAACCCCCTAGCTGTCTTGTGGAGCCAATCATCTACTACTATCGGCTCGGTGCTACTAGAGAACACCGGCGGATTCAGCCTAAGAAAACGGGCTAAGTGATCAACAGGTGGTGGTGGGATGTTGTTGTTTTTCCCCTGATTCTGATTCTGGACTAGCAACTGCATCAATGTGTTCTGCTGCTGGATGAACTGAGTGAGCTCCGGTGGGAAGGTAAATCTGGGGTCACATCTCGGAGGCATCTGAGGGGTTTAGAAAAGATGAGGTTTAAGAATAGAGGGGGTCTAGAGAGAAAACACTACCCATATGCACATGAGGAAAAAGCAAACAATTCACTTCATTCAATCAAACAAGGGCATACAATCGATCTAACTATCGCAAAAGTGCTCGGACTACTATATTTACATGGTAGACTACTACTACTGATGGGGTGGTCTACTAGAAATATTCTTCGGTTGCAGACTCCATGATATCTGCTCCAACTTCATCATCGCTATCATCTGGATCCGAGTCAGTGTCGTCGAGACGAAACTCCAGGCGCTTGAATCGCCTGATTCCGATAAACGAGCGAAAAGTTAAACTAGAACGAAAATTGGATCAGAAATCGCGATCAGAAATAATCACAGAATAATCCGAGAAAAAGAAAAACGACGAACAGAATAATGAACGAACGTTCGTTTTCTGGAACTAAACGATGAACGCGTTCGTTAAAACGAACGCACGAGCGAACGCTCTCTAAATAAATAAACCAGAAAAAAAACCGATCTATTTAAAAAAACAAAAACTAGGGTTTTAAACAAAACCGAATCGGTTTTTCTCAGAAAACCGGGCGGCGGGGCGGCTACCTCGGCTCGGTCCAGCGAGGTTCCGGGCGGCGGCGATGGGCAGCAGCGGCGGCGGGGCGGCGGCAGGCGGCGTGCGGCGGCTGGCGGCGGGGCTGAATGGGTGGGGCGGCGCGGCGTCTCGGGGCTCCATGGGGGGGTGGCTATTTAAGGAGGGAGGGGGTGGCGGCCTTGCTTGGGGAGGGGGTCGGCGGCACGTTCCCAGCTCGGACTCCGAGTCTGGCAACAACTCGGCGAGGGAGGTGGTGGCCTGGCGGGCCGGCCTCCCTCGGCTGAGCCTTTGGCGTAGTCGGGCGCGGGGTTCTTAAAAAAAACAATTTCGCCGAAACAAAAAAAAATTCTAGAAGAATAAATAAAAATCTAAGATTGCCAAAACAAATTTTCACTGTCTAAAAAATTTTAGAACAGGATGAACATTTTCTTGGCCCTAAATGCAATTTTTGAAAACGTGCAATTTTTCCTAAATTCAAATAAAACCACGAAAAACTCCACAATAAAACCTTATTTGATTTTTTATTAAATCCTCAATACTTCTTTATTTTGGGAAAGTCATTTTATTCCCTGTCTCATATTTTGATAATAGAAATAATTGAAGATAAAATAAATAAAATCAGATGATCCTATTTTCAAAATTTGAGAAAACTCAAATATGAAAATAACGAAATCCCCAACTCTCTCCGAGGGTCCTTGAGTTGCGTAGGATTTCTAGGATCAACCCAAAATGCAAATAAATATGATATGCAGTGATGATCTATTGTATAACATTCCAAATTGAAAATTTAAGATGTTACATCTGCCCTCCCGAGGAAGAACATGGCTTGGCGGCGGCTCTGTATCGTAAAAATAGATGAATCCTTCTCTCAGACTTTTTTCTCCCCGAAAGATAATATATGGAGTTGGAGTTGAGGTCGGTGGAGGTCCAGGGGGCCCACAAGGTCGGAGGGCGCCCCCCCACCCTTTTGGCTAGGGTGTGGTCCCCTGGTGTTGATTCTTTCGCCAATATTTTTATTAATTCCAAAAGTTATCTCCGTGAAGTTTCAGGTCATTCCGAGAACATTTTATTCTGCACAAAAATAACACCATGTCATTTCTGCTGAAAACAGCGTCAGTCTGGGTTAGTTCCATTCAAATCATGCGAGTTAGAGTCCAAAACAAGGGCAAAAATGTTTCGAAAAGTAGATACGTTGCAGACGTATCACTATGCAATTCTGACGGTGGATGAAATAAATGGAGGGGTTTGAGGAGCTGGAGCTTTACTATCCTAGAGGTGAAGGGGAGATTCATTTGGAAAATGCTTTAAGGGGTAGCTGTCTATGGAGAAAGGAGTACATCAAGCTTCCAAACTGGACTTTGCCTCCTCCTCCTCCGCCACCTCCGGCATGTCAGCTGGATGAGGCCCCTCAGCAGAGTCCTCTTCTGCCTCAGCTGTCTCCGACGCGTCAGCGGACTCCGCCTCCTCTGGTGCGTCAGCGCACTCCGCTTCCTCAGATGCGTCAGCGGACTCCACCGCCTCAGCAACGGCGGAACAGAGACATCGCCGCTCCGGCGGCTAGCAGTACGAGAGGCAGAAAGAAATTCAACTTTGGTCCAAGCCTCAAGGCTCCTGCAAAGTTACCATATGAGAGGATTGACGACGAAAACGAGGACATCAGTGCTGCTGAAGTGCAGGCCCATTTTGAACGGAAACGTCCACCTCCGAAGGAAACAGTAGATCCGCTGAAAGCAAAGCGCACTCTGGATGCCCTTAAGCGACCGCCACCGCCTCCGCCACAATCCAACTATGACCGTTGTATTGAAAGGACATATGATGAAGCGCGGCAGCCGGGAAGTACTACCGGAACTGCAAGATTAGAAGCAAAACGAAGAAGTGGGAAAACAATTCCCCAGCTCGGCTTACAGGAGAAGCAATCGTTCCCCCCGCTCAAGGTGTCTAGCGATATCGCTAATCATCTGGGGCTACTGCCCGGTACCACTCTTGGTGATTACGTGGACGATGATGTATAGTTTGAAATGGCTGAGGTAGTAGAGATCTTTAGATACGAGCATGTGAAGCCTTTCCTGATATCAAGTAATCATTTTCTTTGCCTGGTAGGGTTTGGAAAAAGTTCACCGGAACGGTTCCGGGTCTACAGAAGGAGCTGCGATTTACACACCCCAAAGTAAGTAGTACTAGCTAGTTCCGCGCATCTCTCATTGATTCTAGTTTCATCAGTACCATTTATCATGCTTGATTATCAGTTTGATTGAACTCTATTCTCGTAAAGTGCTTGTGGCAGGAAGGCGGCAATAATTTATGTGGATACTATGTTTGCGAGTTCATTCACCACTCGACCTCTGAGCGGGGCTACTCTTACAAACAATATGAAGTACATAAACAATATTCACAATTTTATTTTATTACCATCAATTGTGTTGAGTTTCATTCATATATATATGTATTGACCCCCTTCTTTAAATTAGATCTGGCATATGCGGAATGAACTCCTACCACATGATCGCATACGAGCAATTGAAGAGGAATTAGCGGGATTCTTTCTTGACCACGTCATACATGAAAAGGGAGAATACCATGTGGAAATTCAAATGGATTTTTGGTATATGATGTCAGGGATCGTAGAGATGTTATATTGTATATATGTAGTAGCATCGAATAGATATACGAAAATTTGTTGTTTGACCAAGCACGGAGAAAAAGAGGTCACTTCTCTCTATATATGTTCAGGATCATGATGTTGTGTAATTAATGGTTCCTTCATTTGATTACCAGCTATCATTGAGTTCTCTCTATATGTAGTAGCTACCGTCGAGCAAGCATGGAGAAAGAGAGGTCACTTCTCTATATGTAGTAGCTATAACTAACACAATATGAAACACCTAAACCCTCCAAAACCCCTAAACTCTTCAAAACCCCTAAACCCCCTGTCGGTGTCAAAACTGGCGGATCTCGGGTAGGGGGTCCCGAACTGTGCATCTAGGTGGATGGTAACAGGAGGCGGGGGACGCGATGTTTACCCAGGTTCGGGCCCTCTTGATGGTGGTAATACCCTACGTCCTCCTTGATTTTTCTTGATAATATGAGTAGTACAAGAGTTGATCTACCACGATATCAAAGAGGCTAAACCCTAGAAGCTAGCCTATGGTATGATTGTTGTTGTTGGTCCTACGGACTAAACCCTCCGGTTTATATAGACACCGGAGGGGGCTAGGGTTACACAGAGTCGGTTACAAGGAAGGAGATCTATACATATCCGTATTGCCAAGCTTGCCTTCCATGCCAAGGAGAGTCCCCTCTGGACATGGGAAAAAGTCTTCAATCTTGTATCTTCGTAGTCCAACAGTCCGGCCAAAGGATATAATCCGGCTGTCCGGATACCCCCTAATCCAGGACTCCATCAGTAGCCCCTGAACCAGGATTCAATGACGATGAGTCCGGTGCGCAGATTGTCTTCGGCATTGCAAGGCGGGTTCCTCCTCCGAATACTTCATAGAAGATTTTCAACACGAGGATCGTGTCCGACTCTGTAAAACAAGTTCCACATAAAACCGTAGAGAGAATAATATTTTCACAAATCTAATCTACCGACGCATTCCGCAGTGTGACATCACACCACAGCCAGGTCACCAATCGAATCGTTTTTCACAACCAACTTCAGCGTGTTTCACAAGGCGGTTTCCTTGGCACGTCTTGTCAAAGCAGAGATCGTGTCCCTTATTACGGGATTCCCATCAATACGGACGTGGGTAACCCAACCACTCCATCAATTACGGCGCTTGAGGGATAAGCGAGTTTTACCAGGCTGGTGGGGGCGCATAGTTTCGTCCGCCCTTATAAAGGGATAAGGGTTCACCTTTTTCTACCCACGCCTTCTTCCTCCTTGCTCATCCATTCTCGTGCAGTCGAGCTCCAGCGCCCAAGTCCACATCCTTCTCCTCAACCCTCTCCAAACATGTCCGGAGCGGGAGGCAAGTGGATGGTCTCCTCCATTATGGAGGAAGACATCAAAAAGTTGCGCAGGGCTGGATACTTATCCGCGGTTATTACGCACCGGCTGCCAGCCGCGGGGCAGATCGTCCCTACCCCGGAACCTTACGAAAGGGTGGTTTTCGTCACCCACTTTGTCCGTGGACTGGGGTTTCCCCTCCATCCATTCGTCCGTGGCCTTATGTTCTATTATGGGCTGGACTTCCATGATCTAGCTCCGAATATCATCCTCGACATCTCGGCATTCATCATCGTGTGGGAGGCTTTCGTCCGCGTCCGGCCCCACTTTGGCCAGTGGCTGAAGACCTTCAATGTCAAACCGAAGGTAGTAGGTGGCCAACAAGCGGAATGCGGCGGAGCCATGGTGGGAAAAATACCCAACGTTACATGGCTCGAGGGCTCCTACATGGAGACCATAAAGGGGTGGCAATCGGGGTGGTTCTACATCACCGAGCTGCGCGACACCAACTGGGTGGCGGCCCATGAGTTTCGATCCGGAATCCCACGCGGCTCACTTCCTGGAAGGAGAAGGGCCTGTCCTGGGGCTCATCGGTGGAGCTGGACGGACTCCAGAAGTGTATCCGGAACATGATAGGCAAGAAACTCAAGCTTGTCAACATAATCCAGGTCATGTTCTTCCGCCGGATCCTCCCGTGTCAACGACGGGCTTTCAACTTATGGGAGTTCGACCTGGCCCAGCACTAGACTCTACGCGAGCTCTTCGACACGACGCATAAGGACGTCTGGAAGGTGCTGTTCTGTAACGCCCATGATGCGGCTATATCTCCCACGTGTCGAAGCACTACTTAGAGGCATAACCGCATTGTAAGCAATGTCACAAGTGGGGTAATCTTCACACAACCCATGTAATGAATAAGGAAAAGAGGTACATAGTTGGCTTACACTCGCCACGTCACACAATAGCATAAATATCATTACATTCATCCAGGTAAAATCAAGGTCCGACTACGGAACCAAAATAAAGAACAACCCCAAATGCAACAAAGTCCCCGATCGCCCCAACTGGGCTCCACTACTGATCGTCTGGAAAGGAAACATAGTATTGTCCTGAGTCCTCATCGAACTCCCACTTGAGCTCAGTCGAATCTCCTGGAGCGGTATCATCGGTCCCTGCATCTGGTTTAGGAAGTAATCTATGAGTCACGGGGACTCAGCAATCTCACACCCTCGCGATCAAGACTATTTAAGCTTATAGGAACGGTAAAGGTATGAGGTTGAGCTGCAGCAAGCACTAGCATATATGGTGGCTAACATACGCAAATGAGAGCGAGAAGAGAAGGCAAAGGCACGGTCGATAAACTATGATCAAAAAGTGATCCTAGAACAACCTACGTCCAAGCATAACACGAGACCGTGTTCTCTTCCCGGACTCCGCCGAAAACAGACCATCACGGCCACACACTCAGTTGATTCATTTTAATTAAGTTAAGATTCAGGTTATCTACAACCGAACATTAACAAATTCCCATATTCCCATAACCGCAAGCACGGCTTTCGAAAGTTCAACTCCATGTAGGGGTGTCCCAACTTAGCCCATCACAAGCTCTCACGGTCAACGAAGGATATTCCTTCTCCCAAGACAATCTGATCAGACTCGGAATCCCGGTTACAAGACATCTCAACAATGGTAAAACTAAACCAGCAAAGCCGCCCAAATCGGCCGACAAATCACGATAGGAGCTGCACATATCTCGTTCTCAGGGCACACCGGATAAGAAATCCGTACAACTAAAACCAGCCCTCGAGTTTCCCCAAGGTGGCGCTGCAAGGGGCTCTAGTTTGGACCAACACTCAGGGGAGCACTAGCCCGGGGGTTTAAAATAAAGATGACCCTCGGGCTCCGGAAACCCAAGAGAAAAAAGGCTAGGTGGCAAATGGTAAAACCAAGGTTGGGCCTTGCTGGAGGAGTTTTATTCAAGGCGAACTATCAAGGGGTTCCCATTATAACCCAACCGTGTAAGGAACGCAAATTCAAGGAACATAACACTGGTATGACGGAAACTAGGGCGGCAAGAGTGGACCAAAACACCAGGAATAAGGCCGAGCCTTCCACCCTTTAACAAGTATATAAATGCATTAAGATAGACAAGATATAATAATGATATCCCAACAATAAACATGTTCCAACAAGGAACAAACTCCAATCTTCACCTGCAACTAGCAACGCTATAAGAGGGGCTGAGCAAATTGGTAACATAGCCAAAAAACGGTTTGCTGGGACAAGGTGGGTTAGAGGTTTGACATGGCAATATGGGAGGCATGATAAGCAAGTGGTAGGTACTGTAGCATAGGCACAGCAAAAGAGCGAGCATCTAGCAAGCAAATATAGAAGTGATTTCGAGGGTATGGTCATCTTGCCTGCAAAGTTCTTCGAGTTGACGTTAGCTTGATCCTCGTAAATGTACTCCACAGACTCCTTGATCACGTACTCGTCTTCCGGCTCTACCCAAAGCAAGAACACAAGCAAAGGGAGACACAATCAACCATGTGCAATGCACAAGCAACAATGATGCAAAACATGGAATGATATGCGGGATGCGATATGCGATGCATATGCATGTTTCGGAAAAGAAAGATTGAACCTGGCCTCAACTTGGAAATCCAAGAGTGCCACTGGAAAGAGGAGTTGATTTCTGTCGAAATCGATATAAAGATCACCGGAATCGAATGCACGGTTTGCAAATGGCAAGCAAAACAAATATGGCACCGATCTACGATTAACAGCACGAGGCCATCTAAATGCATCAAGAACAACAAGCTACAGCACTCTAAGATAGCAACAAAGCACATGGCAGTGATCCACTCAAGATGCTTGACAAAAGATCAAAACTGAGCTACGGCTAATTCACTCAATAGCAGGTTGAAACAAGCATGGCAAAAGTGCAAAAGATATCAGGTTACAGACTTAGTGAAAATAACATGTCAGGAATTTAACATCAGGAAGCAATGTTGAGAGCAAGATAACAACGTGCTACAGGAACATATCATGGCAAAGCAAGGCATGGCATGAAGCTACTCAAAGCATACAACAAAAGTCCCTTACTGACCTTAAGCCAAAAGGGATCAGAAAATACAATGGCAACGATGTGAACATAGCAATTATCGTTAACAGATTCAGACTTGGTAGAAAACTGGAACATGGCAAAACAGATATTAAGTAGGCATGTTTACGAGCTCGATGCACTCACCACAAGGAATTGCATGACAAACTAAGCATACACCCAACAAGTAGACATGGCATAGAAGCTAAACATGGCAAGAACAACAACATAGCATGCATGGATCAACTACAACAACCTCGGCAAAAATGCTTAACACATAAACATTCTGCCAGGAACATTTTGTAGCAAAAGTAGAGCTCGATTGACTCAAGCTAGGGTGCTCCAAAATTGCAAACAAAGACATGGATGGATAGAGCACAACAATATGTACAAAACATCCTTACTGATCATGCTCAAAAGAGGCATGGATCACTCTGTAGAAACATGAATACATGGCATAAAAATATTAACAGGGCAAAAACTTAGAAGAATTCCAAGTCCCTAAAATCAGCAACATTACGAGAGCTACTTTGCATGCTTGTGCTAGTCACCACAGAGATCACAAAAATACATGGCATACACCCCTGTAAAGATGGCACGGCATACTTCAAAACACATGTAGGGCTCAAGTTCATAGGAGACACAAATTAATCATGGCAAAAATGACAAATGTCCAAATACTGATAAGAATCTGAAACTAATATAAACTAGCACTCTTGCAACAGCATTTAGGGCATCAAGATGAGCTCAAAAGAACATGGCGCAATGGAATGAAATGAAGTACTCGTCGAGACGAACAATTTGATATACTACATGCCCAAAACGGAGCCACGGGTGCAAAGATATGGCATGATGAAGAAAGCTAAAAATTACTGAAACAGGGGCAAAAAGTCAACCCTCTCAGATCCGGATCTAGGGTTCATGCACGCAGATCGAGGATCGCCGGGGGGGCTCACCGGAGTTGACACTGGCGTCAAGGAGGAGGCCGGCCGGAGTTGTGGGTCAGCGAGGAGCTCGGCGGAGAGGACGATGCGCTGGCACGGGACGATGAAGAGCGGCGCGCGGGGGCCGGCGATGTGCTCGGGCGGCGGAGCGGCGGCCGGCCGGACTTGCGGAGGTCGACGGAGCTCGAGGTCGGTGGCAGGGCGGCGGATCCGCGGCAGGGAGGAGCCGGGCGGCGCGGCGAAGGAGGAGCCGGTCCGGGCGGCGCGGGCGAGGACGGGCCGCGGGGGCCTGACCCGGGCTCGGCGGGCCGGCGGCACGGGAGGCGGCCGAGAGGACACGTGGCGCCTCCTGGTTGGGCGCGGGCGGTGGCGGCAGCTTTGTCCGGTGCGGACGGACGTGTCCGGCACGCGGAGGGGAGCGGGGTAGCTAGGTTTAGGGTTGGAATTGTTGGGGAACGTTGCAGAAAACAAAAATTTTCCTACGGTTTCACCAAGATCCATCTATGAGTTCATCTAGCAACGAGTGATCGGATTGCATCTACATACCTTTGTAGATCACGCGCGGAAGCGTTCAAAGAACGAGGATGAGGAAGTCGTACTCAACGTGATCCAAATCACCGAAGATCCTAGCGCCGAACGGACGGCACATCCGTGTTCAACACACGTACGGTCAGCATGACGTCTCCTCCTTCTTGATCCAGCAAGGGGGGAGGAGAGGTTGATGAAGATCCAGCAGCACGACGGTGTGGTGGTGGATGCAGGAGTCACCGCAGCAGGGCTTCGCCATTCTACTACGAGAGGGAGAGATGTAGCAGGGGAGAGGGAGGCGCCAAGAGTCAAGGTGCGGCTGCCCCTCCCTCCCCCCCTTTATATAGGCCCCCTAGGGGGTGCGCCTGCCCTAGGAGATGGGATCTCCTAGGGGGGGCGGCGGCCAAGGTGTGGAGTGCCCCCCAAGCCAGGTGGGGCGCCCCCCATCCTAGGGTCAATAACCAACAGCGGGATCTGGATACCCATGTTGGCTCCCACATGCTCCTCGATGATCTCATCGGATGAACCACGATGTCGAGGATTCAAGCAACCCCATATACAATTCCCTTTGTCAATCGGTACGTTACTTGCCCGAGATTCGATCGTCGGTATCCCAATACCTCGTTCAATCTCGTTACCGGCAAGTCACTTTACTCGTACCGTAATGCATGATCTCGTGACCAGACACTTGGTCACTTTGAGCTCATTATGATGATGCATTATCGAGTGGGCCCAGAGATACCTCTCCGTCATACGGAGTGACCAATCCCAGTCTTGATCCGTGTCAACCCAACAGACACTTTCGGAGATACCCGTAGTATACCTTTATAGTCACCCAGTTACGTTGTGACGTTTGGTACACCCAAAGCACTCCTACGGTATCCGGGAGTTACACGATCTCATGGTCTAAGGAAAAGATACTTGACATTGGAAAAACTCTACCAAACGAACTATACGATCTTGTGCTATGTTTAGGATTGGGTCTTGTCCATCACATCATTCTCCTAATGATGTGATCTCGTTATCAAAGACATCCAATGTCCATAGTCAGGAAACCATGACTATCTGTTGATCAATGAGCTAGTTAACTAGAGGCTTACTAGGGACATGTTGGTGTCTAAGTATTCACACATGTATTACGATTTTCGGATAACACAATTATAGCATGAATAAAAGACAATTATCATGAACAAGGAAATATAATAATAATCCTTTTATTATTGCCTCTAGGGCATATTTCCAACAGTCTCCCACTTGCACTAGAGTCAATAATCTAGTTACATTGTGATGAATCGAACACCCATGGAATTCTGGTGTTGATCATGTTTTGTTCTAGGGAGAGGTTTAGTCAACGGATCTGCTACATTCAGGTCCGTATGTGCTTTACAAATATCTATATCTCCATCTTGAACATTTTCATGAATGGAGTTGAAGCGATGCTTGATGTGCCTGGTCTTCTTGTGAAACCTGGGCTCCTTGGCAAGTGCAATAGCTCCAGTGTTGTCACAGAAGAGTTTGATCGGCCCTGACGCATTGGGTATGACTCCTAGGTCGGTGATGAACTCCTTCACCCAAATTGCTTCATGCGCTGCCTCCGAGGCTGCCATGTACTCCGGTTCACATGTAGATCCCGCCACGACGCTCTGCTTGCAACTGCACCAGCTTACTGCCCCACCATTCAAAATATATACGTATCCGGTTTGTGACTTAGATTCATCCAGATCTGTGTCGAAGCTAGCGTCGACGTAACCCTTTACGATGAGCTCTTCGTCACCTCCATAAACGAGAAACATTTCCTTAGTCCTTTTCAGGTACTTCAGGATATTCTTGACCGCTGTCCAGTGTTCCTTGTCGGGATTACTTTGGTACCTACCTACCAAACTTACGGCAAGTTTTACATCAGGTCTGGTACACAACATGGCATACATAATAGAACCTATGGCTGAGGCATAGGGGATGACACTCATCTCTTCTATATCTTCTGCCGTGGTCGGACATTGAGCTGAGCTCAATTTCACACCTTGCAACACAGGCAAGAACCCCTTCTTAGACTGATCCATATTGAACTTCTTCAATATCTTATCAAGGTATGTGCTTTGCAAAAGACCTATGAGGCGTCTTGATCTATCTCTATAGATCTTGATGCCTAATATATAAGAAGCTTCTCCAAGGTCCTTCATTGAAAAACTCTTATTCAAGTAGGCCTTAATGCTGTCCAAAAGCTCTATATCATTTCCCATCAAAAGTATGTCATCTACATATAATATGAGAAATGCTACAGAGCTCCCACTCACTTTCTTGTAAACGCAGGCTTCTCCATAAGTCTGCATAAACCCAAACGCTTTGATCATCTCATCAAAGCGAATGTTCCAACTCCGAGATGCTTGCACCAGCCCATAAATCGAGCGTTGGAGCTTGCACACCTTGTCAGCATTCTTAGGATCGACAAAACCTTCCGGCTGCATCATATACAATTCTTCCTTAAGGAAACCATTAAGGAATGCCGTTTTGACGTCCATTTTTCATATCTCATAATCATAGTATGTGGCAATTGCTAACATAATTCGGACGGACTTCAGCTTCGCTACCAGTGAGAAAGTCTCATCATAGTCAACCCCTTGAACTTGTCGATAACACTTAGCGACAAGCCGAGATTTATAGATGGTCACATTACCATCCGCGTCTATCTTCTTCTTAAAGATCCATTTATTTTCTATGGCTCGCCGCTCAACGGGCAAGTCAGTCAAAGTCCATACTTCGTTTTCATACATGGATCCTATCTCGGATTTCATGGCTTCCAGCCATTTGTCATAATCCGGGACCGCCATCGCTTCTTCATAGTTTGAAGGTTCACCATTGTCTAACAACATGATTTCCAAGACAGGGTTGCCGTACCACTCTGGTGTGGAACGTGTCCTTGTGGACCTACGAAGTTCAGTAGCAACTTGATCTGAAGTTTCATGATCATCATCATTAACTTCCTCTCTAGTCGGTGCAGGCACCTCAGGAACATTTTCTTGAGTTGCGCCTTTTTCCGGGTCAAGAGGTAATACTTCATCAAGTTCTACTTTCCTCCCACTTACTTCTTTCGAGAGAAACTCCTTCTCTAGAAAGGATCCATTCTTGGCAACAAAGATCTTACCTTCGAATCTAAGGTAGAAGGTATACCCAATAGTTTCTTTAGGGTATCCTATGAAGACGCATTTTTCCGACTTGGGTTCGAGCTTTTCAGGTTGAAGTTTCTTGACATAAGCATCGCATCCCCAAACTTTTAGAAACGACAGCTTAGGATTCTTCCCAAACCATAATTCATACAGTGTCGTCTCAACGGATTTTGGCGGAGCCCTATTTAAAGTGAATGTGGCAGTCTCTAAAGCATAGCCCCAAAATGATAGTGGTAAATCGGTAAGAGACATCGTAGATCGCACCATATCTAATAGAGTGCGATTACGACGTTCGGACACACCATTACGCTGAGGTGTTCCAGGCGGCGTGAGTTTTGAAACTATTCCACTTTTTCTTAAGTGTGTGCCAAATTCATGACTCAAGTATTCTCCTCCACGATCTGATCGCAAGAACTTGATTTTCCTGTCACGTTGATTCTCAACCTCACTCTGATATTCCTTGAACCTTTCAAAGGTATCAGACTTGTGTTTCATTAAGTAGACATACCCATATCTACTCAAGTCATCAGTGAGGGTGAGAACATAACGATAGCCACCGCGAGCCTCAACACCGCACACATCAGTATGTATGATTTCCAATAAGTTGGTTGCTCACTCCATTGTTCCTGAGAACGGAGTCTTGGTCATTTTACCTATGAGGCATGGTTCGCACGTGTCAAATGATTCGTAATCAAGAGACTCTAAAAGTCCATCTGCATGGAGCTTCTTCATGCGTTTGACACCTATGTGACCAAGGCGGCAGTGCCACAAGTATGTGGGACTATCATTATCAACCTTACATCTTTTGGTACTCACACTATGGATATGTGTAGCATTACGCTCGAGATTCATTAAGAATAAACCATTCACCATCGGAGCATGACCATAAAACATATCTCTCATATAAATAGAACAACCATTATTCTCGGATTTAAATGAGTAGCCATCTCGTATTAAACGAGATCCTGATACAATGTTCATGCTCAAACTTGGCACTAAATAACAATTATTGAGGTTCAAAACTAATCCCGTAGGTAAATGTAGAGGTAGCGTGCCGACGGCGATCACATCGACCTTGGAACCATTCCCGATGCGCATCGTCACCTCGTCCTTCGCCAGTCTCCGCTTATTCTGCAGCTCCTGCTTTGAGTTACAAATGTGAGCAATTGCACCGGTATCAAATACCCAGGAGCTACTACGAGTACTAGTAAGGTACACATCAATTACATGTATATCACATATACCTTTCATTTTGCCGGACTTCTTGTCCGCTAAGTATTTGGGGCAGTTCCGCTTCCAGTGACCACTTTCCTTGCAATAAAAGCACTCAGTCTCGGGCTTGGGTCCATTCATTGGCTTCTTCCCGGCAGCTTTCTTGCCGAGCGCGGCAACTCCCTTGCCGTCCTTCTTGAAGTTCTTCTTACCCTTGCCTTCCTTGAACATAGTGCTTTTATTCACCATCAACACTTGATGTTCCTTTTTGACTTCTACCTCTGCTGATTTCAGCATTGCAAATACTTCAGGAATGGTCTTTTCCATCCCCTGCATATTGAAGTTCATCACAAAGCTCTTGTAGCTCAGTGGAAGCGACTGAAGGATTCTGTCAATGACCGCGTCATCCGGGAGATTAACTCCCAGCTGAGTCAAGCGGTTATGTAACCCAGACATAGTGAGTATGTGCTCACTGACAGAACTATTTTCCTCCATCTTACAGTTGAAGAACTTGTCGGAGACTTCGTATCTCTCGACCCGGGCATGAGCTTGAAAAACCATTTTCACCTCTTCGAACATCTCATATGCTCTGTGTCTCTCAAAACGCTTTTGGAGCCCCGGTTCTAAGCTGTAAAGCATGCCGCACTGAACGAGGGAGTAATCATCGGTACGTGTCTGCCAAGCGTTCATAACGTCTTGTTCTGCAGGGAGAACAGGTGCGTCACCTAGCGGTGCTTGTAGGACATAATCTTTCTTGGCAGCTATGAGGATGATCCTCAGGTTCCGGACCCAGTCCGTGTAGTTGCTGCCATCGTCTTTCAGCTTGGTTTTCTCTAGGAACGCGTTGAAGTTGAGGACAATGTTGGCCATTTGATCTACAATACATGTTGTAAAGATTTTAGACTAAGTTCATGATAATTAAGTTCATCTAAATCAAATTATTCAATGAACTCCCACTCAGATAGACATCCCTCCAGTCATCTCAGTATAACATGATCCGAGTTAACTCGGCCGTGTCCGATCATCACGTGAGACGGACTAGTCAACATCGGTGAACATCTTCATGTTGATTGTATCTTCTATACGACTCATGCTCGACCTTTCGGTCTTCTGTGTTCCGAGGCCATGTCTGTACATGCTAGGATCGTCAAGTCAACCTAAGTGTTTGCATGTGTAAATCTGTCTTACACCCGTTGTATGTGAACGTTGGAATCTATCACACCCGATCATCACGTGGTGCTTCGAAACAACGAACTGTCGCAATGGTGCACAGTTAGGGGGAACACTTTCTTGAAATTATTATGAGGGATCATCTTATTTACTACCGTCATTCTAAGTAAACAAGATGCAAAAACATGATAAACATCACATGCAATCAAATAATAATAGTGACATGATATGGCCAATATCACATAGCTCCTTTGATCTCCATCTTGGGGCTCCATGATCATCTTGTGACCGGCATGACACCATGATTTCCATCATCATGATCTCCATCATCGTGTCTCCATGAAGTTGCTCGCCAACTATTACTTCTACTACTATGGCTAACACGTTTAGCAATAAAGTAAAGTAATTTACATGGCGTTTCTCAATGACACGCAGGTCATACAAAAAATAAAGACAACTCCTATGGCTCCTGCCGGTTGTCATACTCATCGACATGCAAGTCATGATTCCTATTACAATAGCATGAACATCTCATACATCACATATATATCATTCATCATTCATCACAACTTTGGCCATATCACATCACAAAACACTTGCTGCAAAAACAGGTTAGACGTCCTCTAATTGTTGTTGCATGTTTTACGTGGCTTCAATAGGGTTCTAGTAAGAACGTTTTCTTACCTACGTGAAAGCCACAACGTGATTTGTCAACTTCTATTTACCCTTCATAAGGACCCTTTTCATCGAATTCGCTCCAACTAAAGTGGGAGAGACAGACACCCGCCAGCCACCTTATGCAACTAGTGCATGTTAGTCGGTGGAACCGGTCTCACGTAAGCGTACGTGTAAGGTTGGTCCGGGCTGCTTCATCCCACGATACTGCTGAAGCAAAATAATACTAGTAGTGGAAAGAAAGTTGACAACATCTACGCCCACAACAAATTGTGTTCTACTCGTGCAAAGAGAACTACGCATAGACCTAGCTCATGATGCCACCGTTGGGGAACGTTGCAGAAAACAAAAATTTTCCTACGGTTTCACCAAGATCCATCTATGAGTTCATCTAGCAACGAGTGATCGGATTGCATCTACATACCTTTGTAGATCACGCACAGAAGCGTTTAAAGAACGGGGATGAGGAAGTCGTACTCGACGTGATCCAAATCACCGGAGATCCTAGCGCCGAACGGACGGCACCTCCGTGTTCAACACACGTACGGTCAGCATGACGTCTCCTCCTTCTTGATCCAGCAAGGGGGGAGGAGAGGTTGATGAAGATCCAGCAGCACGACAGCGTGGTGGTGGATGCAGGAGTCACCGCAGCAGGGCTTCGCCGTTCTACTACGAGAGGGAGAGGTGTAGCAGGGGAGAGGGAGGCGCCAAGAGTCAAGGTGCGGCTGCCCCTCCCTCCCCCCTTTATATAGGCCCCCTAGGGGGTGCGCCTGCCCTAGGAGATGGGATCTCCTGGGGGGGCGGCGGCCAAGGGGTGGAGTGCCCCCCAAGCCAGGTGGGGCGCCCCCCACCCTAGGGTTCCCAACCCTAGGCGCATGGGGTGGGCCAAGGGGGCGCACCAGCCAACTATGGGCTGGTTCCCCTCCCCACTTAGCCCATGGGGCCCTCCGGGATGGGTGGCCCCACCCGGTGGACCCCCGGGACCCTTCAGGTGGTCCCGGTACAATACCGGTGACCCCCCGAAACTCTCCCGATGGCCGAAACTGCACTTCCTATATATAATTCTTCACCTTCGGACCATTCCAGAACTCCTCGTGACGTCCGGGATCTCATCCGGGACTCCGAACAACTTTCAGGTTACTGCATATTATATCTCTACAACCCTAGCGTCACCGAACCTTAAGTGTGTAGACCCTACGGGTTCGGGAGACATGTAGACATGACCGAGATGGCTCTCTGGTCAATAACCAACAACGGGATCTGGATACCCATGTTGGCTCCCACATGCTCCTCGATGATCTCATCGGATGAACCACGATGTCGAGGATTCAAGCAACCCCGTATACAATTCCCTTTGTCAATCGGTACGTTACTTGCCCGAGATTCGATCATCGGTATCCCAATACCTCGTTCAATCTCGTTACCGGCAAGTCACTTTACTCGTACCGTAATGCATGATCCCGTGACCAGATACTTGGTCACTTTGAGCTCATTATGATGATGCATTACCGAGTGGGCCCAGAGATACCTCTCCGTCATACGGAGTGACAAATCCCAGTCTTGATCCGTGTCAACCCAACAGACACTTTCGGAGATACCCGTAGTATACCTTTATAGTCACCCAGTTACGTTGTGACGTTTGGTACACCCAAAGCACTCCTACGGTATCCGGGAGTTACACGATCTCATGGTCTAACGAAAAGATACTTGACATTGGAAAAACTCTACCAAACGAACTATATGATCTTGTGCTATGTTTAGGATTGGGTCTTGTCCATCACATCATTCTCCTAATGATGTGATCTCGTTATCAATGACATCCAATGTCCATAGTCAGGAAACCATGACTATCTGTTGATCAACGAGCTAGTTAACTAGAGGCTTACTAGGGACATGTTGGTGTCTAAGTATTCACACATGTATTACGATTTTCGGAAAACACAATTATAGCATGAATAAAAGACAATTATCATGAACAAGGAAATATAATAATAATCCTTTTATTATTGCCTCTAGGGCATATTTCCAACACGAATGATCCAAAATTTTGGTGGAGGTGCCTTTTTATATGTAGAGGGAGCTAGGAGGCTCCAAATTGAGCACGGTTTGCGGCCACGTGATCGTGATCGAACGACCGAGATGATGGAGGGGGTTTATGTGGGTTTTGGGCCACTTTGGAGAGATGTTGGGCTGCAACACACACGAGGCCTTCTCGGTCCCTCGATTAACTGTTGGAGTATCAAACGAAGTCCAAATGGCAAGAAACTTGACACGCGCTCTACCGGTAGTATACCAAGTTCGCTTGGCAAGTCTCGGTCCAATCCAAGAACGTTAAACACACGCACACGAAAAGAGGTAGAAAGGGACACCGGAGGACATACGAGCGCCGGAATGCAAAATGGACAACGGGGAAAATGCTCGGATGCATGAGACGAACACGTATGCAAATGCGATGCACATGATGACATGATATGAGATGCATAACAAAGACAAAACAACACGAAGACAGAAACCCGACAATGAGGAAATATCATAACTTAGTGCCAGAAATGGCAAGAGTTGGAATACAAATATGGCAAGTTACATATGGGTGTTACATGTTCAAGGGCGTCGAGGTCCCCCCTCCCCTTACCGAGGACCGCGGGCTAAGCACGACACGCCCTGCGGATCCGGTAAGTTCTGTACACCTCGTAGGGTATTTATTTTCCATAGTTTAACCATGTGCAGGGTCTGAGCTCCCATGCCTTTGACAGGACTGGGTGGAGACATCGGAGCAGATTGACTATGCGGCCCCTCCGCCCGAAGACCCTGCAGACGCTCTCCTGACGGAGATGTGGACTCCGGCTCCTTATGAGGTGCTGGAAAAGAAGATCAAGAAGAAGGCCACGGGAACCCGAAAGAGTTCCCAGCGCCAGGTGGTATCGGACTCATCGTCCGATAACTCCGAGACGCACTCCTCCCGTGAAAACAAGGAGGAGGAAGATGACGGTTCTCCCCCTCCAGCCGGGGGAGACAGGAAAAGGAAGGCCGCCTCAACCAGGGAGGCCGGAGGGTCCAAGAAGGGAAGGACTCTCCTTACAGACTATTCCACCACCGCCGCCGACAGCGAAGACGAGTGGTTAATCAGGGCCAAGCCCCTGGCGAAGTCGTATGTATTCGGATACCAGAGTAACTCATAGCATACTTTTATTGCACTGCTCCTCCTAACATCGAATATGATCATGCAGTCCGCCCCGAGCCCACATCGACTTATCCTCGTCGGACGGTTCCTTGGACTCATCGGATATGAATAGCGAGTCACTTCCAACCGCCTCCTCTCCTCTCTCTACGGACAATGTTGAGGTATTGTCTCAAGGGGCACCGAACCGAGGGGAGGTAGTCCTGGAGGCGCCTCAAGGCGACCTTCCAGACTCCAGGCGCAAAGGGACCAAGACTCCCAAGGGCTCCAAGTTCGGCCCTCAGCCGAACACTGCGCCGGAACCTCCAGTGGTTCCAGACTCTGGCAGGCGGCCCCCTGCCAAGAGGGGCAAGCCGCCCGTGCCGGTGACCTCTGTCTATCCAGAGGCACCAGACAACCTGCTTGGGAGCACTTCGTGGCGCTTCCATCGACGAAGAGGACCGCACTATTATGAGTGCGGTGATCAAGAAGGTTCAGTCCGCAAAGAGCGGACTGACTGAAGCCTGTGCCAGCGTTCTGACAGGCTTTGAGGTAAGTATTTAAAATATAGGAAAATATTACCGCATAGACAGTAGCCCCTGATGCTCTGTTTGGTGTTCACAAAGAAAAGCCAAATAGAGGATCAAATAATATCTGCAGGAGTCTAATACAAGTATGTCCATATGTGTATGCAGGCTTCGCTGCTGACCTCTGCCGCACTGACTGCGGAGGTCGCCGCACTGAAGCAGAACCTCGAGCGGTCCGAGAAAGAACTCGGCCTTGCCAAGAGGCAGCTCGAGGAGAACAAAGGTAAGTAATACCTTGTCTATATAAAGATGTGGTTGCAAAATGATAGGATCATCATGGATGTGCCAGGGGCCACGACCGAAGTGGCGACCCTGAAGAGAGCGTTGTCTGAGGCCGAAAACAAAGCGGCCGAGGAGCGCACCGAGCAGGAGAAACAAGAGGCATGGGTGGGCGAGGTGCAGCAAGAGCTCCAGGCTCTCGTGAAGAAGCACGAGACTTTGGAGCTTGACTTGAGGACGCGAGAGTCCGAGCTTGCTGCGGCCCTCGAGAGCACAAAGCATGCCAAGGCTGAAGCCCAAAAGGCCCTCCAGGAAATTGAGGCGATGAGGAAGATAGCGGCAGGTAAGGCATTCACTATGCAAAACAAGCATGTGAAAGTAAATTACTTGTTACTTACCCGAGTCTGGAGCTCTCCAGGAGCATTCGCAGATTTGCCCCGCAGCATGTCGGATACCGCAAAGTACTACTAGGCCGAAGAGGGAAGCTCGACGGAGAAGTTCTTCTGGTCTCAGTATAATGGGACCGAACACCCGATGCCTGTGAGCGACCAGATGAAGCAACTGTTCGAGCTGCACAAGGCGGCCGAACAGGCCATGAGGGGCCTTATAGTCCGGATGTGGCCTGGCGACTCCCTTCCCGTCAGCTACTTCGGCCTAGTGAGGCGGCTTGTGGATGCCTGCCCACGGCTGGAAGTCATAAAGCGGTCTGTCTGCATCGAAGGTGCACGCCGGGCTTTTGCCCGTGCGAAGGTGCACTGGGCCAAGATGGACGCCGAGAAGCTGGTGAAGGAGGGGCCGCCGCAGGGCAAGGAGCATCGCCACCCTAAAATGTATTATGAGGGTGTCCTGAAGGGTGCCCGTCTTGTGGCGGACGAGTGTGCGAAGGATGTAATTTTTTAATGAACTTCCTCGTGTGATCATGTATTATGAAAAATTCTTCATGTGCGCTATGCAACGCTTGTTTGAATTTAAAATATTACCTTCTGTGCGTCTGTTTATCAAATCTGAGAGATGGCCAGTCGTCGGCTTCTGCCCCCATGCCACGAGTGCTGGGGTGTTTGGGATAAATCTCAGCACTCTTTTTCCCATTTGTTGGGTCCTTCGAGGGAGGTGCTCAGCACAACGAACAAGGCAATCGGACTATAATGCTTTATCACTCTCACTTAGCCATAGAAGTCTACAATTTTAAATTTTGGCGAAGCCCCTAATATTAGGAAGGCCGAATTCGGGGCGCTATACACGCCTAAGCCGAACAAAGCCGACTCCTCGCCCTAAGCGGCATAAGTCTTTAGGGACTCGAGACCTCTCGAACAGCGACCAGCTCTCGCCTTATCATGACAGTCAGTTTTAGCTTTCTCTACTGAGGTGCTTGCCTAGATGAACCGGGGCACAATCGCAGTAGTTCTCCTAGTGCTACCTTAGCCGATATAGCGGAATGTAAGGTACCAAAACATGGGAGCCGGGCAAACCCAACTATTGACCCAAGACATGATTTGGAGCTGATGCATATAATGCTATAAGTTCGGGGTGCCGCACTGTCGAAAGTGTTCGGACTTCTCATGTCGTATTATGGGGTATGCTTAAGCCCCTAGCGTATTGGCCATACAAGAGTGTACGGCTGCTGAATGTCATGAATGAACATATATATATAAAATAATAGAGAATGCGGTAATAGTCCAGTGCTATGCATTTTTTATTCAAAAAGGTGCATCGAAGCAGAATGATACAAGTAGTGTGATAAGCAAAAGGTAGGACTATTTGACATGTCCCCTCCAAGGGCAAGCTAAGGAATGGTATTTAAAGCAGGTATTTCACTCGTTATCAGAGACCACCTGGGAGTTCCATGGTGCGATGTAGCTTTCTTCCTCCTTGGTTGTTGTATCGTGTTTCCGGCAATCATACTGTCGGACGGGGTTTCCAGAGAGTAAAGTCCTGAAAGAGAGAAAAAATAACAAAGTGGGAAGCCCCTAGTGCGGTTGAGCCGCGTTTTGGGGCGTGTCATAGTCGTGCCCCCCCCCACCTATGCCCATGGTATTTTCAATGCGTAATTATGTACGGGTGTCATGGATTTTGCCGTTTGGCTGGGACTGGGGTGGGGGCCGCATTGCTATGCGAACTCGGAACGTGTCAGGCGGTCTTGTTGCAGATTACTCCAGGCGCGCTTGACGGTGTCCAGGTGTTTAATCACCGAACTGGTGGATTGCCTGAAGAGGCTGCTTTGTGATTCTGCTGTGAGGGCCGCAGTGTGCTCCTCCGTGCGGAGAGAGCGCTCTGTGTTTCCATTGACTGTGATGACCCCCCCGAGGTCCTGGCATCTTGAGCTTGAGGTATGCATATTGCGGTACCGCATGGAATCTCGCAAATGCGGTTCGCCCGAGCAGTGCATGATAGCCACTGCGAAACGGGACTAAATCGAAGATTAATTCCTCGCTTTGGAAGTTATCCAGGGATTCGAAGACCACTTCCAGTGTGACTGAGCCTATGCAATGGGCCTCTACACCTGGTATGACGCCTTTGAAGGTCGTTTTTGTGGGTTTGATCCTTGAGGGGTCTATACCCATTTTGCACACTATGTCCTTATAAAGCAGGTTCAGGCTGCTGCCGCCATCCATAAGGACTCGAGTGAGGTGAAATCCGTCGATGATTGGGTCTAGGACCAATGCTCTGAATTTGCCATGACGGATACTAGTGGGGTGGTCCCTGCGATTGAAGGTGATCGGACAAGAGGACCATGGGTTGAACTTTGGGGCGACTGGCTCCAACGCATATACGTCCCTTAGCGCACGCTTCCACTCCCTCTTGGGGATGTGGGTTGCATATATCATGTTCAATGTCCGCACTTGTGGGGGGAACCTCTTCTGTCCTCCGGTGGTCGGCGGCCGGGGCTCCTCCTCGTCATCGCTATGTAGCCCCTTATCTTTGTTTTCGGCATTTAACTTGCCGACCTGCTTGAACACCCAACATTCCCTGTTGGTGTAGTTGGCTGGCTTGTCGGCGGTGCCATGTATTTGACACGAGCAATCGAGTATACGGTCCAAACTGCACGGGCCCAGAGTGCTTATTTTGAATGGCTTTTACCGCTGACCGGGTTTAGAGCCTCTGAATCCGGCATTGACTGTCGTATCCTCGGTATTGTCGCTGTTGATGTGGCGCTTGTGTTTGTTGTGACGTGACCTGCCATTGCTATCCTTGGTATCCGAAGTACCATGGTTCTTTGATATGTTATTGCTTCGAGCCAGCCATCTGTGCTCTCCCGCGCAAAAGCGGGTCATGAGTGTCGTGAGGGATGCCATAGATTTCGGCTTTTCCTGGCCAAGGTGCCGGGCGAGCCAGTCGTCGTGGATGTTGTGCTTAAAAGCTGCTAGGGCCTATGCATTTGGACAGTCGACGATTTGATTTTTCTTTGTCAGGAACCGTGTCCAGAATTTCCTGGCCGATTCCTCTGGCTGCTGAATTATGTGGCTCAAGTCATCGGCATCTGGTGGTCACACATAAGTGCCATGGAAGTTGACGAGGAATGCGGCTTCCAGATCTTGCCAACAGCCAATGGATTCTGCTGGCAGGCTGTTGAGCCAATGTCGAGCTGGTCCTTTGAGTTTGAGTGGGAGGTATTTGATGGCGTGTATATCGTCACCGCGGGCCATGTGGATGTGCAGGAGGAAGTCCTCGATCCATACCGCAGGATCTGTTTTACTGTCGTATGATTCGATATTTACGGGTTTGAAACCCTCTGGGATTTGGTGATCCATTACTTCGTCTGTGAAGCATAGGGGGTGTGCGGCGCCTCTGTACTGGGCTATATCGCGACGCAGCTCAAATGAGTCTTGTCTGCTGTGTTCGGCCCAGCCAGATTTACTTTTACTGTATCCGGCATGACGGTTATCGTCTCGCATAGTGGCGCGCCCTCATGATACATAGATCGATCTTGCGTGTTTTGCTTTGTCCTCCAAAATGTCTCGCGGGTCTAGCGTGTTTCCCCGTGCGTTGACATTTTTATTTGAGTGGCATCGGGGTGCGGGCTGAGATTTTGGCTAAAATGCCTCTCTGTCGCGGCCACGAGGTGGCCGATCAGCCGTGTCATACACTGGAGATGTAGGTTTTAATGCTTCCTCCTCCAGTCGGGGTAGCAACCTGCGCTTTGGGTAACTCTTGGAGGGGCGTTCGAGTTCATATTCCTCGGCCGCAAGGACTTCAGTCCATCTGTCAGCTAGCAAATCTTGATCAGCTCGAAGCTGTTGTTGCTTTTTCTTAAGGCTATTTGTCGTGGCTATAAGCTGCTCGACGGGATCCTCAGGCACGACAAATTCGTCATCATCGAGGCTTGCCTCGTCTTCGGAGGGAGGCATGTAATTATCATCCTCCGCCTCTCCATCTGCCGCTCTCTCGGGAGGGCTGGCTTATCCATCCTCCTGCTCTAAATCTTACTAGAGGGGATTGTCGTCATCTTCGGCACTGTCTGGAGTGCTATTATCTCTTGTGATGGTATCACCGCTTTTGCCTTGGCGAGACTTAGAGCGGCGCCGCTGACGTCGGCGCTTGGGTTGCTTCTTGGAGGGGTCATCCTCCGTTGTCCCGTCGCCATTGCCTTCTTTGGGTGTGTCCACCATATATATATCATATGATGAGGTGGCTGTCCAGTGCCCTGTGGGCAGTGGTTCTTGTTCATCTCCTGCATCGTCGTCCATACCGTTGATGTCTTCGGAGTCGAAGTCAAGCATGTCGGTCAAATTGTCGACAGTGGCTAGTAAGCGGGTGGTGGGTGGGCGGTGAATTTCTTCGTCATCCGCATCCCAATCCTGCTAGACATAGTTCGGCCAGGACTCTCCTGACAAGGAGAGAGACCTTAATGAGTTCAGTATGTCGCCGAAGGGCGAGTGCTGAAAGATATCCGCGGAGGTGAACTCCATGATCGACGCCAAGTCGGATTCGATAGGCACGAGCGCAGGCGGTTCGGAGTCCGTGGCCGGGGAAGAATCCGGCAGTTTGGCGTCATCGCTCTCGTGAAGGGTAAGGTCGATACTCGGCTCGATCGCCGCTGAGAATGCGGCCTCCGTGGCGGGGTCTATCCACCCGTCAATGGATGGCGCAATTGGCTCTGAATTGAGGGTCGGAGCGGTTGCCGGTGCGGTCTCTTGAACACCGTCCGATGGTAGAGCTAAATCATGCTCATCGTGACCGTGCGGCGCACTCGGCAGGGGCTCGAATCCGTCGAAGATCAAGTCTCCGCGGATGTCGGCCGTGTAGTTTAAGCTTCCAAACCTGACCTGGTGGCCAGGGGCGTAACTCTCGATCTGCTCCAGATGGCCAAGCGAGTTGGCCCGCAGTGCGAAGCCGCCGAATATGAAGATCTGTCCGGGGAGAAAAGTCTCACCCTGGATTGCCTTGCTATCGATGATCTAAGGATCCATCAAGCCTGATGATGATAACACAGAGGAACTCTCAATGAAAGCACAAATGTCGGTGTCAAAACCGGTGGATCTTGGGTAGGGGGTCCCGAACTGTGCGTCTAGGCGGATGGTAATAGGAGGCGGGGGACGCGATGTTTACCCAGGTTCGGGCCCTCTTGATGGAGGTAATACCCTACATCCTGCTTGATTGTTCTTGATAATATTAGTGGTACAAGAGTTGATCTACCACGAGATCAAAGAGGCTAAACCTAGAAGCTAGCCTATGGTATGATTGTTGTTGTTGGTCCTATGGACTAAACCCTCCAGTTTATATAGACACGGAGGGGGCTAGGGTTACATAGAGTCGGTTACAAGGAAGGAGATCTATACATATCCGTATTGCCAAGCTTGCCTTCCATGCCAAGGAGAGTCCCCTCCGGACACGGGACGAAGTCTTCAATCTTGTATCTTCATAGTCCAACAGTCCGGCCAAAGGATATAATCCGGCTGTCCAAAAGAGGTTACTTCTCTCTATATATGTTCATGATCATGATGTTGTGTAATTAATGGTTCCTTCATTTGATTACTAGCTACCATTGAGTTCTCTCTATATGTAGTAGCTACCGTCGACCAAGCACGGAGAAAGAGAGGTCACTTCTCTCTATATGTAGTAGCTATAACTAACACAATATGAAACACCTAAACCCTCCAAAACCCCTAAACTCTCCAAAACACCTAAACCCCCCATTAAAAAAACCAATGCCTGGGAGCTGCTGACGCATGGCTGCCTTTTAGTCCCGGCCGGTGTTACCAACCGGGACTAAAGTTCCTCCTCCCTGGGTGCCACACAGCGGCCACGTGGAGCTCCTTTAGTCCCAGTTCATAAGAAAACCGGGACTAAAGGTTTTGGGCATTAGTCCCGACAGTTTTCTCCCGGATCGAGAACCGGGACTAAAGGCCTTCTAGAACTGGGACTAGTACCTGATAACCCACAAGTATAGGGGATCGCAACAGTTTTCGAGAGTAGACTATTCAACCCAAATTTATTGATTCGGCACAAGGGGAGCCAAAGAATATTCTCAAGTATTAGCAGCTGAGTTGTCAATTCAACCACACCTGGAAACTTAATATCTTCAACAAAGTGTTTAGTAGCAAAGTAATATGGTAGTAGTGGTAATGGTAGCAAAAGTAATATTCTTGGGTTTTGTAGTGATTCTAAAAGTAGCAACGGAAAAGTAAATAAGCGAAGAACAATATATGAAATGCTCGTAGGCATTGGATCAGTGATGGATAATTATGTCGGATGCGATCGATCATGCAACAGTTATAACATAGGGTGACACAGAACTAGCTCCAGTTCATCAATGTAATGTAGGCATGTATTCTGAATATAGTCATACGTGCTTATGGAAAAGAACTTGCATGACATCTTTTGTCATACCCTCCTGTGGCACCGGGGTCCTATTGGAAACTAAGGGATATTAAGGCCTCCTTTAATAGAGTACCGGACCAAAGCATTAACACATAGTGAATACATGAACTCCTCAAACTATGCTCGTCACCGGTAATGGTCTCGATTATTGTCACTTCGGGGTTAACGGATCATAACACATAATAGGTGACTATAGACTTGCAAGATAGGATCAAGAACTCACATATATTCATGAAAACATAATAGGTTCAGATCTGAAATCATGGCACTCGAGCCCTAGTGACAAGCATTAAGCATAGCAAAGTCATAGCAACATCAATCTCAGAACATAGTGGATACTAGGGATCAAACCCTAACAAAACTAACTCGATTACATGATAAATCTATCACCGTCCAGCAAGCCTATGATAGAATTACTCGCGCACGGCGGTGAGCATCATGAAATTGGTGATGGAGGAAGGTTGATGATGACGATGGCGACGGATTCCCCTCTTCGGAGCCCCGAAAGGACTCCAGATCAGCCCTCCCAGGAGAGTTTAGGGCTTGGCGGCGGCTCCATATCGTAAAACGCGATGAATCCTTTTCTCTGATTTTTTTTCTCCCCGAACACGAATATATGGAGTTGGAGTTGAGGTCGGTGGAGCGTCAGGGGGGGCACGAGGCAGGGGGCGCGCCCAGGGGGGTAGGCACGCCCCCACCCTCGTGGACAGGGTGTGGGCCCCCTGGCTTGGATTCTTCTTCCAGTATTTTTTATATATTCCAAAAATAATCTCCGTTGATTTTCATGTCATTCCGAGAACTTCTATTTCTGCACAAAAATAACACCATGGCAATTCTGCTGAAAACAGCGTCAGTCCGGGTTAGTTCCATTCAAATCATACAAGTTAGAGTCCAAAACAAGGGCAAAAGTGTTTGGAAAAGTAGATACGACGGAGATGTATCAACTCCCCCAAGCTTAAACCTTTGCTTGTCCTTAAGCAATTCAGTTGATAAACTGATAGTGATAAAGAAAACTTTTACAAACTCTATTTGCTCTTATTGTTGTAAATATGTAAAGCCAGCACTCAAGTTTTCAGCAAAGATTATGAGCTAACCATATTCACAATAACATTTAGGTCTCATGTTTACTCATATCAATGGCATAATCAGCTAGCGAGCAATGATAACATATCTCGGATGAAAACACTTTCTCAAAATAATCATGATGTGATATAACAAGAAGGTATCTCACTAGCCCTTTCTGAGACCACAGAACATAAATGCAGAGCACCTTTAAGGATCAAGGATTGACTAGACATTGTAATTCATGGTAAAAGAGATCAAGTCATAGTCATACTCAATGTAAACTAACAGTAATGGATGCAAATGACAGCGGTGCTCTCCAACTGGTGCTTTTTAATAAGAGGATGATGACTCAACATAAAAGTAAATGGATAGGCCCTTCGCAGAGTGAAGCAGGGATTTGTAGAGGTGCCAGAGCTCAGTTTTGAAATAGATATGAATAACATTTTGAGTGGTATACTTTCATTGTCAACATAACAACCGAGAGATCTCGACATCCTCCATGCTACACACATTATAGGTGGTTCCCAAGCAGAATGGTAAAGTTCATACTCCCCCACCACCAACAAGCATCAATCCATGGCTTGCCCTAAACAACGGGTGCCTCTAACTAACAACAATCCTGGGGGAGTTTGGTTTGCAACTATTTTGATTTGATTTGAGCATGGGACTGGGCATCCCGGTGACCATCCATTTTCTCGTGAATGAGGAGCGGAGTCCACTCCTCTTGAGAATAACCCGCCTAGCATGGAGGATACAGACAGCCCTAGTTGATACATGAGCTATTCGAGCATACAAAACAAAATGTTTATTTGAATGTTTAGAGTTTGGCACATACAAATTTACTTGGGACGGCATGTAGATACCGTATATAGGTAGGTATGATGGACTCATATGGAATAACTTTGGGGTTTATGTAATTGGATGCACAAGCAGTATTCCCGCTTAGTACAAGTGAAGGCTAGAAAAAGACTGGGAAGCAACCACCTAGAGAGCGACAATAGTCATAAACATGCATTAAAATTAATCGACACCGAATGCAAGCATGAGTAGGATATAATGGACCATGAACATAAATATCGTAGAGGCTATGTTGATTTTGTTTCAACTACATGCGTGAACATGCGCCAAGTCAAGCCACTCGAATCGTTCAAAGGAGGATACCACCCTATCATGCCACATCACAACCATTTAATAGCAAGTTGGCATGCAAGGTAAACCATTATAAACTCCTAACTAATTAAGCATGGCATAAGCAACTACAATCTCTAATTGTCATTGCAAATATGTTTCTTTCATAATAGGCTAGATCAGGAACGATGAACTAATCATGTTTACAAAAACAAGAGAGGTCGAGGTCATACCAGCTTTCCTCATCTCAATAAGTTCATCATATAATCATCATTATTTCCTTTCACTTGCATGACCGAACGGTGTGGATAATAATAATAGTACACGTGCGTTGGACTAAGCTGGAATATGCAAGCATTCAATTCAAGAGAGAAGACAAGGTAATATGGGCTCTTTGTTAGATCAACAATAATGCATACGAGAGCCACTCAACACTTTAATCATGGTATTCTCATCTCGGCCCCCAAAGGAACGAAAAGAAACAAAACTATTTACACGGGAAAGCTCCCAACAAGTGAAAGAAGAACGAGAAATCTTTTTGGGTTTTCTTTTTAATTACTACTACTACAGGCATGGAAAGTAAACTAACTAAAAGCTACAACTAATTTTTTTGTTTTTTCTTAAGGTTTTTCAAACACACACGAAGAAAGCTTAAAAAGGAAATAAACTAGCATGGATGATACAATGAAAAAGTATGAGCACCGACAATTGGGATGAGTGTGTGAACATGAATGTAATGTCGGTGAGAGATACATACTCCCCCAAGCTTAGGCTTTTGGCCTAAGTTGGTCTATGCCCATGGATCAAAGTGGGCCTCTTTGGTGTAAGGAGGAGTTTCCTCTGGGTGCCACTGGTTGGCGATATCCTCCGGATTCCACTGGTAAACTAACTGTCGATAAGGGTCCAGGGGTGGTTCCGGCGCAGGCTATGGAGCTGGTGTCACGCTCCAGTATGCATAAATGTCCTCCGTCAAAACAAGGTACTTGCCTGAAAATATGTTAAACAAAGAGGGAACAGGCAAGGTAATAGTCTCAAAGTTATTCTTACCAAAAATCAGTCTATAGTTAAGCATCTTTTTCTTATTCTTAACAATAAAATCATGCGCTATCATGCTCTTATAATCTAGAAAAATATTAGGCAGCAACTTTTCCCTTTTCTCATAATGCCTAATAGGTATGTTAAAGTGTGCAGCAAGGCGCGAGGCAAAGATGCCTCCGAGGACGGGGCCCTTTGTACGGTTCAGATTTAACCATCTAGCAACAATAGCACCTAAGCTGAAAGTAGTATCATTAAACAAGGCGTGGCGCAAAATAGCAATATCAGGAGCACTAAGATTCCCACAGTTCCCGCGACCAATTAAGCATCTACTAGCAAATATTGCGAAGTAACGTAAAACAGGAAAATGTATGCTAGTGATTCTCGCATCGAAAACTTTCCTCGTTTCCCCTATAGCAATCATATCAATAAATCCCACCACATCATTATGATGTGGTTCCTCTATGCGGCCCTCAAAGGTTATCAAACAGACCCGGCAAAAATCATAAAGTGAATCTCCTTATGCACATCATATAAATAAAATTCCACCGAAGGTGGTGATCTCATAGCATGGAAATGAAAATTTTGCACAAAGATATTGGTGAGTAAGAGATATTGTTCACGCTGGTCATGGAGGAAGGTGCTAAGGCCTGCATTCTCAGTCAAATGATAAAAATCTTCATGAATCTCGGCCTCTGTCAAGAACTCATCACAAGGCCATTCACATGGCTGAACCTCCGCAGTACGAGGGATATTATACTTGGGCTTCTTGTTCTCTTCACCTTGCTTATCCTTCGAGCTTCGGCTCGATGAGCCCCTAAAATATCTCTTCATCTTTTTCTGAAAATTTCTGAAATGTTTAGTGACTTAAAATAAAAGTGAACCAAACTCAACAAAATTGATAGCAACTACTCCTACAAGTGCCTAGACGCTATATCATGCATTAAAAGTACTTTTGACCATATAAATTTGACATGCATGCTCAAGAACAAGTTCACCTAAGCAGCAAAAATTCGCAATGAATAAAGCACTAGAACAAAAACTAATTGGACCATAGGAGGAGTCACATACCAAAGAACAATCCCCAAAGCAGTTTTGTGAATGGAGCTTTGAGCAAGGAGATCGAAAATGGCAGCAAGATGAGCAAGAACTCGGGTTTGAGCTAGTTGGTGATTTTTTTGGGAGGAAGAAGGAGTGTGTGGTGGCTGGAATAAGTGGAGGGGACCCATGTAGGGGTCCACGAGGCAAGGGCACGCCTAGGGGGTCGGTGCGCCCTCCACCCTCATGGGCACATGGCTGCTCCCCCTGCCGTGTTTTAAGTGCCAGATATTCTCAAATATTCTAGAAAAATAATATTTAAATTTCAGGGAATTTGGAGAACTTTTATTTTCAGGGTATTTTTTATTGCTTGGATAATTCAGAAAATAGACAGAAAAATACTACTTTTGCTTTATTTAATATAAATATCAGAAAGTAAAAAGCGGGTACAGAGAGTTGTGATTTCTAAATTCATCCATCTCATGCTCATCAAAAGGAATCCACTAACAAGGTTGATCAGGTCTTGTTAACAAACTCATTTCGAATAACATGAAACCGGAGAATTTTCGAATAACACTAGGTTACCTCAACGGTGATATGCATGTCCCCAACAATAAGAATATCATATTTCTTCTTGATAGTAGGAAGAGGAAATTCAAAACCACCAATAGTGATTTTTGAAAATTTTCCAATAAAATTGATATTGTGGACTTGAGGTTGTTTCCTCAGAAAGTGTACCATATGCTCATTACCATTAACATGAAAAGTGACATTGCCTTTGGTGCAATCAATAACAGCCCATGCAGTATTCAAAAAGGGTCTTTCAAGAATAATAGACATACTATCGTCCTCAGGAATATCAAGAATAACAAAGTCCGTTAAAATGGTAACGTTTGCAACCACATGAGGCACATCCACACAAATATCGACAAGTATACCAGTTGATTTATGAACCATTTGCAAAGATATTTCAGTAGGTTTCAACTTATTCAAATCAAGTCTACGATATAAAGAGAGAGGCATAACACTAACACCGGCTCCAAGATTGTAACACGCCAAAAATTTAACCATGATTTATTAATTAAAAATTTGCCTTGGTAAAATAAATTTTTATTTTTCTGGATTTTCTTTTAACTCAGAACCACTCTTTTCTCCTGAATTGTGGAGTTTTCACGCCAAGTGAAAACCTTTAAAAAATATTGTTGGACTTGTATATCTCTCCAAGAACATTTCTTTTAATCAATGGAATTATTTCTACAATTACTTTTCCTAAGCTTTATTCCTTTAAAAATGGTTTTTCATAAGTTTCAGAGTTCCATTTGCACTACAACCCTTTCAAATACTCCCTTAAAATCCCCACCAAAATTTGGAGATGTCATGTGATGTTCCCACATCACTTTTATGCAAAAATCTCTTTTACTCATTTGGAAATTTTGAGCCCTACCCCAAGTTTTCAAATCTGGTCCACTTTGTAATTTGCACTACAATCGTTTTAAATATTTTTTAAAAAATTCCACCAAAGTTGGGAGATGTTAGTAGGAGTATATAATTAAACTTTATGCAAAAACCCATTAGAGTTCTTTGAAAAAATTGAGCAAATCATCCTCTTTTGCTCTCTGGTCACGTTTGGTATTTTCTACTGCAACCCTATTTTGTTTTGCTCTAGTGATTATGAGATTTTTCCTGCTTATAGTCCACCCTACCAAACCCTTAAGTCCAGGAGATTGGACCCATTGGAGTATTTTTGGTCCATGAAATAATAGCCTTTATTTTCTGTCCAGATTTGGTTTTCTCAAAAACTTGGACTAGGGAGTTTTTGTTTTTGTCAAACTAACCTTGCCACCATCTTTATCATCTAAAGATACTATGATCTGGAGTTTTTGGCCACCCCAAGAGATGCCTAGATGACCATAGCATTCTGTCGAACACCTTGAGTTCATGAACAGAATTGGCATGAAACCTAGTTTGCATTTTGAACCTGCTTGCTTTGCCTAAACAGCATGTATCATGGCTCTACCTTAGTCTATAGCACCACCCTGCTAAACCCCATGTGGTTTAGAGCCCCCTGGCAGGCATTGGCATTTTGCCGACCACCTCGCGTGCGTGCTCTGGGCGCGGCCAGAGCGCGCGTTTTGCACGTGCGTGCGCCCGAGTCGCCGCGTCCCGCTGCCGCCTCCCCGCGCCTGTTCTGATCCGTGCCCGCTCATAGCCATCGCGCCCGACCCCTCCCTCATCACAGAGCCGCCTTGGCCACCTCCTGACACCCCACAACGCCACCACCGCAAGCCGCCACCGCCGCTCCGCCAGCCTCTGCCATGGACGACGCCGCCCGAGCCACAGTCGCGCGCCAGCTCGCCCCCGAACAGCTCGAGCTCATCTAGTCGCTCCTCCAAGCCACCCCTGCATTGCCACGTCGTCTACGGCCACATTAGCAGCTCACCGTCGATCTTATCCCCGGCCGCCGCGGAACCGACCTCGACCACCTATAAAAGGAGCCCCCGAGCCCGTCCACACCTTCAGGCGACCTCAGGCCATCCCTCTAGAGCCCCCACAGCCAGCAATCGATGGGGGGAGGCCTTCTTCCCCATCTCCGGCCAGTTCGGGCGCCGCCACGCTCCGGTGCCGTGCATCGCGAGCAGAGCCTCCCCACTCCATCCAGTGCCACCATCCGACTCCCCTCGACCGTGTGGAGCCGCCCAACCTCTCAGCTTCGATCGGGAGCCACCGTAGCTCGAGCCCCCAAATCCTCCCGAAGCCGCCGCCCGCCGCAGAGCTCACCGCCGGTGACCCCCTTTGTCCACGCGACCCTCTCGACCACCGGGTGGACCGCCCTGGACCAGCGGATCCATCCCTGCCCTCGGAATCCCTTTGGGAGCCGTCGTTCGTCGACGGTGATCGCCGGAGCTCCGTCTCCGCTCGGACAAAGGAGGAAGGAGGCGCGGGCGACTGCTCAAACCTGACCAGTGGGCCCGATGGACCCACTGTCAATGACCTAGCCCAGCCGAAGCGTGTTTTTAGTGGAAGCGTATTCCACCAAATAAGCCTTCGCTAGAGGAAAACGTAAGTTCTGCCGAACCTTTTTCTTTTTCTGATTTTTATTAAAAACAGATTTTGACTAAACTTTGACTGGCTATAACTTTTTAAATATAAGTCCAATTGATTTGATTATTTTTGTGTTGTTTCTCAAATTTTGTCTAGTTTATTTTCATATTTGTTTGAGAATTTTCCAAACAATTTTTTTGTACTGTTTTGAAACTATGTGTTAATTTGAAATTTTCTTAAATAGGATTTTTGGAGAGAGAAGGCAACTTTCAAAAAGTGCACCACACTTGCATACTCTTGAAGGCAAGCATTCTGAACCCTGGCATAATATTGTTGTGTTTTGTTTGATGCGGTTACAACACCACCTTGACATGGAGTATTCATTATTTTATGTGATGACATGATAATACTCATGAGTGCATATTGATGATTCCGTGCTGTTGGAATTTGATATGTTTGTGATAGTAATCACCCTCGTATGCCTTTTATGCCTACCGGAAGGAATCCGGGAAAGCCTTTGTCTTGGGTAGACACGAGCTTGTCTCTAGTTCTTCGTCGAGATGGTTGTGTCCGGTAAGGGATGGTGAGGTATGATGAGTGGTGATTCTGTCTGATTGGTGTGAAATATATTTCTTTTGCTTATCATGCAGGAAATGCTTTAACCTCCTGAGTCGACTAGAGGTCGAGTCTTGTTCCAGTAACCCCCATACTTGTTTCGTACTACCACTTGTCCCTGCCATAGGTAGGGTACGGTTCAGTAAGTTGTCAACCCCTTCCCAGCAGACACCATACAGAGAGGCCATGGTGGAAGATACCGGCTGCATCCGGTAGGCATGCCACCTGGTCCGGGGGCATGGGTGTTTCCGGTTGGAGCCGAGGGGGTAGCTCCCCTAGTTTGCGCGCATTATAAATTTGTGATCCCATGCTAATCGAGGTTGTAGCCTCCCCACTTAGAGTTTCGCTTAACGGGTGTCGTGGGTGATTCCAGACACCGGTAAGTTAGGTTGGTGTGTGCGGTCAGGTGTATTTTCAATTAAAAGACCATAGACGGAATTAGTCCCGATGGACTAAAGGAATCCGTTACTCGTGGTTAAAGAGTATACCCTTTGCGGAGATTATATCCATTCGAATAGTCGTGTCCATGGTTAAGGACTATAGTCTTGGATGGGTCAAGTGTCGGTCTTAGTGTCGGTCTTCGGAGGAAAAACTGCTAAACCAGAACATGGATCATGACTTGTGACTCATGATGACTATGATTAATATTATTATGGACTAACCATTTACATTGTTTAAATTATTGAGTATCCTTGGGACGGTTCTACCTCCTGGATATTCACTGTGACTACTCTCATATAAGCCCTTTATGTGGTGTCGCGGAGACACCCGATTGTGGCATGCTTGTTATTCATTTATTTTATAAGCCCTTTATGTGGTGTCACTAAGACGCCCGACTGTGGCATGCTTGTTATTTACTTACTCTATAAGCCCTTTATGTGGTGCCGCACAGACGCCCGACTGTGGCACATTTGCTACTTATTTTGTTTATAAGCCCATTATGTGGTGTCGCACAGACACCCGACTGTGGCATGTTTGCTACTTATTTCCTTTATAAGCCCTTTATGTGGTGTCGCTCAGACGCCCGACTGAGGCATGCTTTGTATTATTATCCTTTCGAGGCACCACTTCAGACACCCGATCGGTGCATGCTATTTCTACTCCCTTATTACATATTAATGTTGTATATGAATAACCTGCTTGCGTGCATCATGGATGTTTATTTTGTGACTGACGTGAGATCATAGAATATTTTAGAGCATGATTATCAATTGTTTAATTATACATGTGTTCATAATGTTTGCGAGTACATTCAAAGTACTCACTGGCTTGTCCCTGGCTATTGTCCTGGCCAGATTTCTTGCATGGAGAGGAGCGTTGCGATGAAAGCCCCGGAACCTATGCAATGGTGATAGAAGCCTCGCGAAGATAGGAGTTATCCAGGTCAGCTGTTCCTGTGGGAAATGGAGTCACATAGACGCTGATGTACCACGAACCTCTTCCGCCATCAACCTCTAGAAACCATTTGTTGTACTCATAGGCCAGAATGGTCTTGTGCTACACAGTTTATATTTTACTTGGAGTTTCTGTATCAAGTTGGTGTCTCATCAGCTAACAGTAATCCTGGGGCTGGTGAGCACAAGGGCCATTTTCTGGAAAAATTAATATCCTAAAAACCCGGTCCTGACAACCTTCGTATCAGAGCCAGGCTGACCATTGGCTAATCCTATCTTGGCCAGGTCAATAAACCTAGGTAAATCAACCCACCAGACCTTAACCTAACCCCGGCCAAGCTTCTCGTGTAAGATAGCTACATAGTGACCCCGACACCTTTTGGCAGTCGGTGCCCAACCTATCAGCCTAGCCTGTCGATCACGCGCCAGTGACCGACACCTAAATTGTCTCTTTCGCAAGCGTGCGAAGGAAGACTCCGTCCTCTTTTTTATAAAAGGGCACGCTAGCCTCAACCAAGCACAGCACAACCTCTACGCCAAAACCAAGCTAAAATGCCTGGCCCCATTGTGCACAATGAGACCACAGCAACCAACCTTGGAGGTTTTGTGACCGTGCTAGCAAACCTCACCCGCCGTGCCTTTGCATTACAAGAGCCCCCAGAATATGTTGTGTACCAAGGACCCATGAGCGGTGAGAGCCGTCAATTCTGGGCCACTGTGCACGTCTATGGTAGGGGTCTATCGCCAGAACGCACCTATAGGTTTACTAGAAGGACAACTTCCTTTGAGCCACAAGCCATCCAATTAGCTGCTCGAGAGGCTATAGTTTAACTCCGGCACTTGTCGCCCAGAGTTAACCGTCGCTCATTCTACTACTACCCCAGCCGTGACGGGTATGGTAGGCCACCCTAGGTTGCCAACGGAGATCACGAGATGGATCCTGCATTGTTGCATCTGGTGCGCTATGTAAGTGCACTAGAGGAACTGTTCGATCAAATCACCCTTGATCTGATCGCAGCTCGTGGAGAACTGGTTCGCCAAGCCCTGGCAAGAGGAGGAGATGAGCCCGACGCCGACAACCAAGTCGTGTTGTTCGGACAACCAATTGAATCCTTGAGGTTTGCCCCAGCCATCGACCAAAATACTTTGGTGTCCCTAGAAGTGTTCCGTCGCCTTTTGGGAACACGCTCCAATGGGATCGTGGCGAACGACCCCCGCAATGGTCATCATCACTACCCTGACCCTGTAGCTCCTCATCCCCATCCAGCTAACCCCGACGGTGAAACCCGTGGAGAAGCCTCGGCGTCCATGAGGCATGCCCGCTTAGATATAAACGAGGTAGACTAAGTCACTCGAGTAGTACCGAATCTTAATATGTCCACGCCCTGTAATTGTGTGATCTTGTATCGCCATAATTAAATAATGTCTGCTTATGCGCCCGTATTTTAAATAATAGCCATGCATCAGTATGTTGACGTACGATTGCATTTTTAATTCCGGGCGTAGCTACCAAAAACCACCCCTGACGACACCCACAGTAATACATCACTTTTGTGAGATATGTATATTTGTGGCTTTGACCCCGACCCCATAGAGCAGAACCGACAAGCTAGTTACCCATCACAGCGATAAATGACCCAGCCCAGATGCTATATAAAAGGCCACCTCGTGACCTTACCAAGCATCCCTTTCCTCGTGCACAACTCTCACAACCATTTCTTTGCCATGTCGAGCCCTAGTATTTATCTGAGAACTCCATATGCAACCCCAGGTAGTTTTGTTAAAATATTGTGGGACTTTACCTGCAGTACAATGAGTTCTACCCATCCACCCTAGTATGAGTTGCTCAAATCGAGGATCACCCCTTCCACCTCGAAATATTGGGCAGTGGTGCACATCCCTCCCACAAACCCAAACCAAGACCCAATGGAAGTCTCCTTCGTGGGGAAAATCTATGCCGACTCCGCAAATGGCCGTAGAAGCTACTGCGTACGAAGCGCTTGCTCGCCTTCGATTCGCGGTGCCCTATGCCAGCGAACGAGGGTATTATTACTTCCCGAGTCATGCAGCACCCGGAGAAGTAGCATCTTTTCCTGGTGGACAAATTGAGAGAGACCCAGCGCTGGCCAACCTTGCCCAGTATGTCATCGCTCAAGAGCGTTTGACCCAACAAGTAATGAGTTATCTCCAGAGCTTCGCTGATTGAAATCCTCAGAAAGCTATTGGCAGACCACTGAGGCCCGACCAGGAGAGACGCATTCATCGACTAGTCAATCCGCTTCCCCTGATAGAAGAAGAGTGTGCCCCAGTGCCAGAGACGTTTTCTCAAGACCCTGTCTATTTACCCTTTTCATTATAGACGTCACCACTATGTTTATTGTCCCAACATTTATTTATGTGTTGCAATGTATGCGTGGTATCCTAAATTTGTGCGATGAATTAAATATCTAGTTTCAATTAATGTGAGTAGTTTTTACTGTTGTTAAATTTATTAACTAATTTCACTCTTAGTAAATTCTGAAGTGAGATTTTTTTCCCTGAGTTGTTGCAGCGTATATTTCTTCACGACATAGATTTTTATTCACGCAGCACCACGGCAGCAGACTCACAACCACAACCACTCGACCACGTGTACTAATTGCAAATCGATGTGTTCGTGTTGCACCTAACTAATCACCCCACCCCTAGCACACCACAGTCTCTGAAGGAGAGATTTGTGGGTAATTATTCGGGTGCAAGTTGCCTCCCGCACACTGACGACAGTTAGCACCCGACACTGCACTTAATCCTCATGATCACCGCCACCGCGGACTCGAGCAGCAGCATCACGACGGTCATCGAGGATCATCGCGCACAAGAGCATGGAGAACCCCAACAATGCCGCCAACCCTCCGCACACCAGGATCATGCACCAGTCCGGCATCACCTCCGCCATTACAGCCTCGTCTCGAGCTCCTGCAAACAGAAATGGAGGAGAAGGAAGGAGAAGGAGAAGCGAGGCCAAGTGTGAGGAAGAAGAGAGGAGCACCTCGGTCATTTTATAGCTCGAGATCGGTGTACGGTGGGCGAAGTCCACCAGTGTCGCTCGTTGCTCGATCACTGGTGTTCAGAGGCGAATCCGCGAGCAGTGCCGACAGCGCACTGGCCCGCGAGGAGAGCGCACGCTGCACCGGCAGCTAGCACGCCGCGCACTACCACAGTACGGCCTAGATACCCTACGCGCTAGACGTTGCCGGTGGAGAAAGCACTGGAAAGCGCATGAGAGAGAAGAAGAGAGAGCCAGAGGTAGAAGAAGAGACTGACAGGGGGCCCCGGGTCCATCTGTCAGCCAAAAAGTAGTAATTTCTCGTTTTCCCCAACCATGGATTTTTTTCCACGCAGCGCCAGTATTCCACACCGTAGTTTTACACCACTTATTTGCCCATCCACTGTAGCCACATTTTATTGCATGGGTACGATGGTTGTTTTTGTGATTTTACCTTGAGGTAGTAGGAGTAATTCTTTTTCAAAACAACCACTAGCAAATCTCGAGCACAAGATTTTTCTTAAGGGGTTAGTGTTTTAACACCCCAAAAATTTAACCATGATTTATTAATTAAAATTTTGCCTTGGTAAATTAAATTTTTATTTTTCTGGATTTTCTTTTAACTCAAAACCACTCTTTTCTCCTGAATTGTGGAGTTTTCACCCCAAGTGAAAACATTTCAAAAATATTGTTGGACTTGTATATCTTTCCAAGACCATTTCTTTTAATCAATGGAATTATTTCTACAATTATTTTTCCTAAGCTTTATTCCTTTAAAAATGGTTTTTCATAAGTTTTAGAGTTTCATTTGCACTACAACCCTTTCAAATACTCCCTTAAAATCCCCACCAAAATTTGGAGATGTCATGTGATGTTCCCACATCACTTTTATGCAAAAATCTGTTTTAGTCATTTGGAAATTTTGAGCCCTACCCCAAGTTTTCAAATCTAGTCCAGTTTGTAATTTGCACTACAACCTATTTAAATATTTCTTTAAAAATTCCACCAAAGTTGGGAGATGTTAGTAGGAGTATATAATTCAACTTTATGCAAAACCCCATTGGAGTTCTTTGAAAAATTTGAGCAAATCATCCTCTTTTGCTCTCTGGTCCAGTTTGGTATTTTCTACTGCAACCCTATTTTGTTTTGCTCTAGTGCCCATGAGATTTTTCTTGCTTATAGTCCACCCTACCAAACCCTTAAGTCCAGGAGATTGGACCCATTGGAGTATTTTTGGTCCATGAAATAATAGCCTTTATTTTCTGTCCAGATTTGGTTTTCTCAAAAACTTGCACTAGCGAGTTTTTGTTTTTGTCAAACTAACCTTGACACCTTCTTTATCATCTAAAGAGACTACGATCTGGAGTTTTTGGCCACCCCAAGAGATGCCTAGATGACCATAGCATTCTGTCGAACACCTTGAGTTCATGAACAGAATTGGCATGAAACCTAGTTTGCATTTTGAACCTGCTTGCTTTGCCTAAACAGCATGTCTCATGGCTCTAAGTTAGTCTATAGCACCACCCTGCTAAACCCCATGTGGATTAGAGCCCCCTGGCAGGCATTGGCATTTTGCCGAGCACCTCGCGTGCGTGCTCTGGGCGTGGCCAGAGCGCGCGTTTTCCACATGCGTGCGCCCGATTCGCTGCGTCCCACTGCCGCCTCCCCGCGCCTGTTCTGATCCGTGCCCGCTCACAGCCATCATGCCCCGACCCCTCCCTCATCGCAGAGCCACCCTGGCCACCTCCTGACACCCCACAGCGCCACTACCACAAGCCGCCACCGCCGTTCCGCCAGCCTCTGCCATGGACGGCGCCGCCCGAGCCACATCCGCGCGCCAGCACGCCCCTGAACAACTCGAGCTCATCCAGTCGCTCCTCCAAGCCACCCCTGCATCGCCACGTCGTCTACGGCCACAGTGGCAGCTCACCGTCGATCTTATACCCGGCCGCCGCGGAACCGACCTCGACCGCCTATAAAAGGATCCCCCAAGCCCGTCCACACCTTCAGGCGACCTCAGGCCATCCCTCTAGAGCCCCCACAGCCAGCAATCGATGGGGGGAGGCCTTCTTCCCCATCTCCGGCCAGTTCGGGCGCCGCCACGCTCCGGTGCCGTGCATCGCGAGCAGAGCCTCCCCACTCCATCCAGTGCCACCATCCGACTCCCCTCGACCGTGTGGAGCCGCCCAACCTCTCAGCTTCGATCGGGAGCCACCGTAGCTCGAGCCCCCAAATCCTCCCGAAGCCGCCGCCCGCCGCAGAGCTCACCGCCGGTGACCCCCTTTGTCCACGCGACCCTCTCGACCACCGGGTGGACCGCCCTGGACCAGCGGATCCATCCCTGCCCTCGGAATCCCTTTGGGAGCCGTCGTTCGTCGACGGCGATCGCCGGAGCTCCGTCTCCGCTCGGACAAAGGAGGAAGGAGGCGCGGGCGACTGCTCAAACCTGACCAGTGGGCCCGATGGACCCACTGTCAATGACCTAGCCCAGCCGAAGCGTGTTTTTAGTGGAAGCGTATTCCACCAAATAAGCCTTCGCTAGAGGAAAACGTAAGTTCTGCCGAACCTTTTTCTTTTTCTGATTTTTATTAAAAACAGATTTTGACTAAACTTTGACTGGCTATAACTTTTTAAATATAAGTCCAATTGATTTGATTATTTTTGTGTTGTTTCTCAAATTTTGTCTAGTTTATTTTCATATTTGTTTGAAAATTTTCCAAACAATTTTTTGTACTGTTTTGAAACTATGTGTTAATTTGAATTTTTCTTAAATAGGATTTTTGGAGAGAGAAGGCAACTTTCAAAAAGTGCACCACACTTGCATACTCTTGAAGGCAAGCATTCTGAACCCTGGCATATTATTGTTGTGTGTTGTTTGATGCGGTTACAACACCACCTTGACACGGAGTATTCATTATTTTATGTGATGACATGATCATACTCATGAGTGCATATTGATGATTCCGTGCTGTTGGAATTTGATATGTTTGTGATAGTAATCACCCTCGTATGCCTTTTATGCCTACCAGAAGGAAACCGGGAAAGCCTCTGTCTTGGGTAGACACGAGCTTGTCTCTAGTTCTTCGTCGAGACGGTTGTGTCTGGTAGGGCATGGTGAGGTATGATGAGTGGTGATTCTGTCTGATTGGTGTGAAATATATTTCTTATGCTTATCATGCAGGAAATGCTTTAACCTCCTGAGTCGACCAGAGATCGAGTCTTCTTCTAGTAACCCCCATACTTGTTTCGTACTACCACTTGTCACTGCCATAGGTAGGGTATGATTCAGTAAGTTGTCAACCCCTTCCCAGCACACACCGTACAGAGAGGCCATGGTGGAAGATACCGGCTGCATCCGGTAGGCATGCCACCTGGTCCAGGGGCATGGGTGTTTCCGGTTGGAGCCGAGGGGGTAGCTCCCCTATTTTGCGCGTGTTATAAATTTGTGATCCCATGCTAATCGAGGCTGTAGCCTCCCCACTTAGAGTTTCGCTTAACGGGTGTCGTGGGCGATTCCAGACACCGGTAAGTTAGGCTGGTGTGTGCGGTCAGGTGTGTTTTCAATTAAAAGACCATAGACGGAATTAGTCCCGATGGACTAAAGGAATCCGTTACTCGTGGGTAAAGAGTACACCCTCTGCAGAGATTATATCCATTCGAATAGCCGTGTCCATGGTTAAGGACTACAGTCTGGGATGGGTCAAGGGTCGGTCTTAGTGTCGGCCTTCGGAGGAAAAGCTGCTAAACCAGAACGTGGATTATGACTTGTGACTCATGATTACTATGATTAATATTATTATGGACTAACCATTTACATTGTTTTAATTATTGAGTATCCCTGGGACGGTTCTACCTCCTGGATATTCACTTTGACTACTCTCATATAAGACCTTGATGTGGTGTCGCGGAGATGCCCGACTGTGGCATGCTTGTTATTCATTTATTTTATAAGCCCTTTATGTGGTGTCGCTGAGACGCCCGACTGTGGCATGCTTGTTATTTACTTACTCTATAAGCCCTTTAAGTGGTGCCGCACAGACGCCCGACTGTGGCACGTTTGCTACTTATTTTCTTTATAAGCCCTTTATGTGGTGTCGCACAGACGCCCGACTGTGGCATGTTTGCTACTAATTTCCTTTATAAGCCCTTTATGTGGTGTCGCTCAGACGCCCGACTGAGGCACGCTTTATATTATTATCCTTTCGAGGCGTCGCTTCAGACACCCGATCGGTGCATTCTATTTCTACTCCCTTATTACATATTCATGTTGTATATGAATAACCTGCTTGCGTGCATCATGGATGTTTCTTTTGTGACTGACGTGAGATTATAGAATATTTCAGAGCATGATTATCAATTGTTTTATTATACCTGTGTTCATAATGTTTGCGAGTACATTCAAAGTACTCACTGGCTTGTCCCTGGCTATTGTCTTGGCCAGATTTCTTGCATGGAGAGGAGCGTTGCGATGACAACCCCGGAACCTATGCAATGGTGATAGCAGCCTCACGAAGATAGGAGTTATCCAGGTCAGCTGTTCCTATGGGAAATGGAGTCCCATAGACGCTGATGTACCACGAAGCGCTTCCGCCATCAACCACTAGAAACCATTTGTTGTTCTCATAGGCCAGAATCGTCTTGTACTACACATTTTGTATTTTGCTTGGAGTTTCTGTATCAAGTTGGTGTCCCATCAGCTAATAGTAATCCTGGGGCTGGTGAGCCCAAGGGCCATTTTCTGGAAAAATTAATATCCTGAAAACCCGGTCCTGACAAAGATCACATAAAGTAGTTTTAACATAGTTTCTTTTAATGGAGCATGGTATAGTTGGTACTCCTGGATCTCCATGTTTCTTTGGTATTCCACCCGTAAAAGTGTAATTAGTAAGCATGGTGCAAATTTCAGCTTCCGGTATCTTTCTTTTATTAGTAACAATATCTTTCATGTACTTAGCATAAGGGTTCATTTTAATCATATCATTCAAACGCATACGCAAAAATATAGGTCCAATCATTTCAGCAAAGCGCTCAAAATCCTCATCATCCTTTTTCTTTGATGGTTTAGGAGGAAAAGGCATGGGTTTCTGAACTCATGGTTCTCTTTCTTTACCGTGATTCCTAGCAACAAAGTCTCTCTTATCATAACGTTGATTCTTTGATTATGGGTTATCAAGATCAACAACAGGTCCAATCTCCACATCATTATCATTGCTAGGTTGAGCATCAACATGAACATCATCATTAACATTATCACTAGGTTCATGTTCATTACCAGATTGTGTTTTGGCATCAAAAATAGAAATATTATTGGGATTCTCAGGTGTGTCAATAACAGGTTCACTAGAAGCATGCAAAGTCTTATCATTTTTCTTTTTCTTCCTTTTAGAAGGACTAGGTGCATCAATATTAATTCTCTGAGAATCTTGCTCAATTCTCTTAGGATAGCCCTCAGGATACAAAGGTTCCTGAGTCATTTTACCGCCTCTAGTCATAACTCTAACATTCTTATTATTATTTAATTCATTGAGCAAATCATTCTATGCTTTAAGCACTTGTTCTACTTCAGTGGTAACCATAGAAGCATGTTTACTAATAAGTTTAAGTTCACCTTTAACATTAGCCATATAATCACCCAAGTGTTCAAGCATATCAGCATTGTGTTTCAATTGTCTACCAACATAAGCATTGAAGTTTTCTTGTTTAACCATAAAGTCATCAAACTCATCTAAGCATGGGCTAGCAAACTTAGTAAATGGGATTTCACATTATCGAATCTATAGAGAATTTATCTTTACTACCTGTGTCGGGTTATCAAGACCATGTGTTTCTTCAACAGATGGCAAATTAAGACCATGTATTTCTTCAATAGGTGGTAAATTCTTAACATCTTCAGTTTTAATACCTTTTTCTTTCATAGATTTCTTTGCCTCTTGCATATCTTCAGGACTGAGAAATATAATACCCCTTTTCTTCGGAGTTGGCTTAGGAGTTGGTTCAGGAAGTGTCCAATTATTTTCATTAGTCAACATATTATTCAATAACAATTCATCTTGATCAATAGTTCTTTCCCTGAAAACACAACTAGCACAACTATCCAGGTGGTCTCTGGAAGCATCAGTTAGTCCATTATAAAAGATATCATGTATTTCATTTTTCTTGAGAGGATGATCAGGCAAAGCATTAAGTAATCAGAGAAGCCTCCCCCAAGCTTGTGGGAGACTCTCTTCTTCAATTTGCACAAAATTATATATTTCCCTTAAGGCAGCTTGTTTCTTATGAGCAGGGAAATATTTAGCAAAGAAGTAATAGATCATATCCTGGGGACTACGCACACAACCAGGATCAAGAGAATTAAACCATGTCTTAGCATCACCCTTTAATGAGAACGAAAACAACTTAAGGATAAAGTAATAGTGAGTTTTGTCATCATTAGTGAACAGGGTGGCTATATCATTTAATTTAGTAAGATGTGCCACAACAGTTTTAGATTCGTAGCCATAAAAAGGATCAGATTCAACCAAGGTAATTAACTCAGGATCGACGGAGAAATCATAATCCTTATTAGTAATAAAGATAGGTGAAGTAGCAAAAGCAGGGTCATATTCCATTCTAGCATTCAAAGACTTTTCTTTAAGCTTAGCTAATAATTGCTTAAGATCATATATATCACTGCAAGCTAAGAAGTCTCTAGCAGTTTCTTCATCCATAACATAACCCTCAGGACCAACAGGCAATTCATATCTAGGGGGAGAATCCTCATCATCACTTTCATCAATATTATCGGTTTCAATAATTTCATTCTCTCTAACCTTAGCAAGTTGTTCATCAAGAAATTCACCTAGTGGCACAGTATCATCATGCGTAGAAGTAGTTTCATCATAAGTATCATGCAAGGAAGAAGTGGCATCATAGATAACATGCGACCTATCGGAATCAATAGCATGTGCTGGTGTCACAACTTTACTCAAAACAGAAGGTGAATCAAGTGCAGAGCTAGATGGCATTTCCTTACCTCCCCTCGTAGTTGAGGAAAAAATCTTGGTTCTTTGATCTTTCAAGTTCTTCATAATGATAAGCAGATATAAATCCCAAGTGACTCAAAGAATAGAGCTATGCTCCCCGGCAACAGCGCCAGAAAATAGTCTTGATAACCCACAAGTATAGGGGATCGCAACAGTTTTCAAGGGTAGAGTATTCAACCCAAATTTATTGATTTGACACAAGGGGAGCCAAAGAATATTCTCAAGTATTAGCAGCTGAGTTGTCAATTCAACCACACCTGGAAACTTAATATCTGCAGCAAAGTGTTTAGTAGCAAAGTAATATGATAGTAGTGGTAACGGTAGCAAAAGTAATATTTTGGGGTTTTGTAGTGATTGTAACAGTAGCAACGGAAAATTAAATAAGCGAAGAACAATATATGAAAAGCTCGTAGGCATTGGATCAGTGATGGATAATTATGTTGGATGCGATCGATCATGCAACAGTTATAACATAAGGTGACACAGAACTAGCTCCAGTTCATCAATGTAATGTAGGCATGTATTCCGAATATATTTATATGTGCTTATGGAAAAGAACTTGCATGACATCTTTTGTCCTACCCTCCCGTGGCAGCGGGGTCCTATTGGAAACTAAGGGATATTAAGGCCTCCTTTTAATAGAGTACTGGACCAAAGCATTAACACATAGTGAATACATGAACTCCTCAAACTACGGTCATCACCGGTAATGGTCCCAATTATTGTCACTTCGGGGTTAACAGATCATAACACATAATAGGTGACTATAGACTTGCAAGATAGGATCAACAACTCACATATATTCATGAGAACATAATAGGTTCAGATCTGAAATCATGGTACTCGGGCCCTAGTGACAAGCATTAAGCATAGCAAAGTCATAGCAACATCAATCTCAGAACATAGTGGATACTAGGGATCAAACCCTAACAAAACTAACTCGATTACATGATAAATCTCATCCAACCCATCACCGTCCAGCAAGCCTACGATGGAATTACTCACGCACGACGGTGAGCATCATGAAATTGGTGATGGAGGAAGGTTGATGATGACGATGGCGACGGATTCCCCTCTCCGGAGCCCCGAAAAGACTCCAGATCAGCCCTCCCGAAAGAGTTAAGGGCTTGGCGGCGGCTCCATATCGTAAAATGCGATGAATCCTTTTCTCAGATTTTTTACTCCCCAAACACGAATATATGGAGTTGGAGTTGAGGTCGGTGGAGCGTCAGGGGGTCCACAAGGCAGGGGCACGCCCAGGGGGGTAGGCGCCCCCCCCCCCCCACCCTCATGGACAGGGTGTGGGCCTCCTGATGTGGATTCTTCTTCTAGTATTTTTATATATTCCGAAAATAATCTCCGTTGATTTTCAGGTCATTCCGAGAACTTTTATTTCTGCACAAAAATAACACCATGGCAATTCTGCTGAAAATAGCATCAGTCCGGATTAGTTCCATTCAAATCGTGCAAGTTAGAGTCCAAAATAAGGGCAAAAGTGTTTAGAAAAGTAGATACGACGGAGACATATCAATACCTTGTTTTCTACTAGTGGGACGAGTCTGGCGCATCGACAGTGATCAACCTTTCACCGTCATCGAAGGAGGAGTTCACCTCCGATCAAGAGGGGACCCTAGCGTATTGGAACACAGTCGACACCGACTATGTGTCGGACGTGTAGAGTAGTAGTGATCTTTTATGTTTGATCAAAGTAGTATGGTGAGTTTGTGTTTAAGGTTTAAATCTATACAATGTTTAGATGTTTGTTTGAATTGATTTATGCAATATGCTTTCAACAACAATAATTTGTTTTTAGGGCATCTACTGAAGTTGGAAGTCTTTGGTATTGTTTGAAAAAAAACTATGTGTTGCAATATTTACTTGAGCCACCTTTTGGTGCCCTATTATAGGGCACCTATTGGACATGCTCCAAAGGAATAAGTGTATAAAAGAAGAACATGGAGTAGGATGAATGTACAATTGTATTTGATCTTCGGAATGTGCATTTATACTATAAGCATTATATTTGTCCAGAGAGCACGGTTTCATAAGTCATGCAAGCGACGGAATTGCGCGGGATATTCAGCTATACACCATGTTCAGTGGCGTGAAAATGCATTGTATTCGAAGAAGGCAGCCCTTGAAAATGGTCTAATTCAAACACGATACATACTATGCGTGCAATTCTGGCACGTTAATCGAAATTGATATTTCGTGCGCGTACACATTCGCTTGCGTGTTTCTTTCCGCATTAGTATATAGTAACAGATGGCGCCTTCTTAACCCTAGCGTTAAAGGTTGCCAAACTTGTTGCGTTTCTTTCCGCATATAATATAGTGGGGCCTCCTTACAGTTAAAGATTGTCAAACTAGCTTTGTTTCTAACTTCCTATATAAGGGGAGCAATGTCGACGGGGAAATGCACCAGACGCTCTTCTTAACGGTTTCACCGGTCCCTCCCCTCTCCAATCACCATTCTCCACCTGGGAAGCAATCCTACTTACGTGCTCATGGCCTCCGCTGGCGCTGATGAGTCAAGCAACGTCATGACGAGCGGCGGCTCCACCTACCGCCACGACGACCGCACGGGCTCTGAGTCCGGCGGGGCGGGCAGCCGTCCGTCGCCCCAACACAAGCGTGTACGCGGCCCCGGCGATCTCCTCTTCGGACACGTCCCGTTCGTCGTCGCCGGCTCTGCAGGTCCGTCCTCTCCTCAACAGCATCACCAATGCTACACTAGGCAGCACTACGATCCGGCAACGACATGGAAGCCCCAGCCTGTTGTTGAGAGCCCGGTTTTCAAGAACACAACGATAGTAAATATGATGAGGCGCATGAACTACGAGGTCGGGTCCAGCTCTGGCCTCGGCAAGCACGGCCAGGGCATCACATCTCCTGTGAAGGTGGTGAAGCGGCCAGAGAGCGCTGGTTTCGGTACGGTCGGCGCCGAGGGAGAAGGATCATACGACAACGGACTTCCCAACAAGGTCCCGAAAACCTTGCCGACCAAATGGGGAGCTGACCAGTGCGCGGACGAAATCTCTCAAGCGGTCTACAACGACTGGGAGATGGGCGACACCGACGGATCGCGGCAGCAAGGCCGGGAGTTCTGCGAGAAAATCCTCGCTGAAGTGCGGGAGCTGCAAGATGGTGCCCAGGACGACGGCGAGCATATGGTGGTGGACGCGGCGGAGGTGATCATCACGGTCGTGACGCTGGTGCACGAGAAAAGTGCATCGGGAGAGCTGACGGCGGGCAACCTCATCTTGGAGTTTTCAAGGCTGAGGAAGAAGTTCCCGGAGGAGTACCAGACGTATTGCCTCGCGAACATGGCGGGCGTGCTCGTGGCGCCGCTCATTCGCCCGGTGCTCCAAAGGTGGCAGCCTCTATGGGACCCGGCCATGTGGCTGGACGTGTTCGTCTTCCTGAAGAATTCACTGGACGACGGGTCGGCCATGTCGCCGTACGCGGAGCTCGTCTACGACACGGTGGTTCCGGCTATCCAGGCATCGGAGTTCAAGGCCACGGACTCCGAGCGGATGCGCCTCTTCCTGGCGCAGTGGAAGGACACGCTGCCTCCTTCCGCCGTGCAGCGCATCCTCGTAGAGCTCGTCATGCCGGAGCTGACCTCCGAAGTGGAGTCATGGGACCCGCGGGATGCCTGGCAGGCCGACTGCTGTCACCTCCTGCTTCGCCCGTGGATGCCGCTCGCCGGTCCACTGTTGGAGAGCCTGTGCGTCACCGTGAGAAGCAAGCTCGAGAAGGTGCTGCGGGAATGGGACGACGACAGCCACGCCTTGCTCTCCAAGTCCAGCCTTAACCTGGTGGCGCCCTGGAAGAGGAAGACCATGTTCAGCCCGGCGAGCTGGGAGGAGTTCGTCGACGGGATCGGCGTCGTGCGGCACCTGGAACAGCGCCTGCGGAGCCTCCGCATCACGCCGCCGAAGCAGAATGACGACGCGTTCTGTGAGGTGATCATGAAGTGGGCGCCACTCGCGCGGGCGGAGGACAGGGTGTGGCTCCTGGAGGCCGAGTTTTTCGGCAGGTGGCGGCACGCGCTCCGTCACTGGCTGCTGGCCGCGAAACCCGCCACCAGAGAAGCCGTCGAGTGGTGCAACGGGTGGGGACGCGCCTTCACGCCGGAGCTGCGCGAGGATGAACGCGTGCATGCCCGCCTCGAGGCTGGCATAGACATGGTCAACCGTGCGGCGCAGGGGCTGGAGATTTAGCGGCCATGATGAAGTTGTGCTGGGCGCTTCTGAACTTCGGATTCTTCTTTTTGTGGGAAACTTCGAATTCTTTTTATGATTACACATATAGTAGTGTAATTTTGTGTGTGTGGGCTTATGTTATTTCTTGAGAAAAAATAGAGACATGAATGATCCAGACATCTTATTTACTTCAAAAGTCTCCCACTAATGTATGCGTGTGTGGTCAAATCTCAAATGCAGAACACATATTTTCTCTATCAAACTGCAGTATCAAGTTTGAGTACAGATTTTTCTTATGCAAAGTTTTCTTCATTATAGGCATGTATAGCTCAAATCTCAGACCTTGCATACACATTTCAGAAGAAAATGTAAGGCACCAAACAATGCAATGAACTCCTTCCAGAGCAAGTCTTATAGACAAAAAATAGCAGAAAGCAAAAGAGATCGACGCAAGAACCAGAGCGAGTCTTGTGATCCCAACTCTAAAGTAACACTTCCACATCAACGAAAATGCATAGGAGCTCTAGGGTGCTACACCCCCCTATATTCAAAAATAATTTAGTAATTCAAAAAATTCAAAAATCCCGGAGCTTTTTATGGAATCAAACCTGACCAGGTATTGCACTCGTATAAAAAGATTTAAATAGGAAATGACTTTTATTGTATCCGGGGTCAAAGATTTCCCAAAAAATGCTAGAAACAAGTAGTATTCGTGCTATATTGTCGTCATAAATTTGTTTTTTTTTTGCCCTGAAGACAACGAGAATTATTCCATGGCCAAACATTTTATATGAGTACAATACCTAGTCATATTTGGTTCAAAAATATATCCAAGATTTTTTTTGGCTTTTTTGAATTATTAAATTATTTTTTAATATAGGGGGTGGAGCACCCGAGTGCTCCTAATCCGCTTCCATCAACGAAAATGCATCTAGATACATCACTGCTATATACAATCCTCACATATGTACTCCCTCCGTCCAGAATTACTTGTGATTGAAATGGATGAAAATAGATGTATCTAAAACTAAAATACATCTAGATACATCCATATCTATGTCAAGTATTTCCGGACCGAGGGAGTATAATATTATTACATGCAAGTTGTGCTGGGGCTGGAGATTTAGCGGCGCGTGAGAAGGCAGCTCATGACTGGCCATGATAAAGTTGTTCTGGGCGTGGGAAATTCTGCAAAACTATAGTTCTGAACTTCGAATTCTTTTTATGATTATTATACATGTGTGTGGGTATATATTATTTCTTGAGAAAAAATAGAGACATGTCTGCGAACTTCTAAACTTCAAATTCTTTTTATATGATTATACATATAGTATATATTTTGTGTGTATGGGGAGGGGGGGGGGGGGTATGTGTTATTTGCTGAGAAAAAACAACGACATGATCGACACATCTTGGTCACTGCAAAAGTCTGCAAACTTGGTGAATTAGCTTGTATCATAATATGTGTGGCGTGTGGCTGCTAATCCTAGAGATTAGCATTGTAGTGGTCGAAAGGCATTGTACTCGACTTCTTTACCACTTCTTAATGCAAATGCGTCTGTCTATTCTAGAGAAAAGAAAAAAAACTGCAATAATGAATGGTCAAATGTCCAGGCAAAAAAAAGTGTGGTCAAATGCAAAACACATAAGTTTTCTCTGTTAAATTGCAATCTCAAGTTTGAGTACAGATTATTCCTATGCAAAGTTTTCTTCATTACAACTTACAAGGCATGTACTGCTTAAATATGAGAGTTTGCATACACATTTCAGAAGAAAATATATGGCACCAAGCAATACAATTCCTTCTAGAGCGAGACTCATCGACATGAAATAGCAGAAAACGACATCCACATGAGCTGAATTCAGTTGATATCATTTACCATGGGATATTATTAACCATGTCGCAAATACCTCCACAAGGGTTGCAAAACATTTTTGCCAATATGATCCTAACTCTAAAGTAACACCGGTGTCATTCCACATTCATATCCACATCTAGATCACTGATATACCATCACTCAAAATTATTAATATTACATTATTCTCAAAAAATTACATTACTATTTACTCCCTCCGTCCGGAAATACTTGTCATCAAAATGGATAAAAGGGGATGTATCTAAATGTATTTTAGTTCTAGATACATATCTTTTTATCCATTTTGATGACAAGTATTTCCGGACGGAGGGAGTACATTTTGTTGCTTGCTTTATCCAATGTGTCTAGCTTCATAATCATTACTCTATGCGAACAAGATCAGTCTCATGCTCATGACCTATTTGGATCGAAACCAGTCCGCTGATTTTCTCTGAAA